>NC_086449.1:591926058-592080356 GCF_028390025.1 Pseudophryne corroboree | reverse complement strand
ATTCAGAGCTGTACAGTAGGCAAATGCAATCACAGATGCAAATTTGTACACAGCAGCTGTGAGAAAAAAAGCAATTGGTGCCACCTGGATTTATACTGAGACACCCAGCAGCTGCGTGCAAATTCGCACCATCCTTCGCAGATCTGTTGATTATGGAAGTACTGGGCAGCCATATGGTAACACAGAATGGGAGCAGGGAGTAAGATGCCAGAGATATCTGGGATTGCAGTGTCAAGCAGTAATATGCCCTCAAAAACAAAGTGACAAGCCTGTGTTTTTTCACCATTACCTACCCCAAATGGTCCCTGACTGTCAATCACTTTGCAAATAAATCGTCTCTATGAACGCCATCACAAGGCCATCACAACAAATGCACAGTGCGACTTAGACACAAGTGCAGACTGCCGATATTCATCAGCTGCAAAAAAATTGGGTTTGTGACTGTGTACATCCCTGCAGCAGTCCCACAAACTAGCACTTTACCTCCACGTTAATAAGCCTGGTTTCCTTCCCAAAAACTGAAACATGTGATCAGCTTTATAAAGCCACATTAAAGTAGCACTCCCCAGATTTTTTAAACAAATGTTAATAGTTTATTTTTATCAATTAACAAAATGCAAAGTGAATCAACAGAAGAGAAATCTAAATCAAATCAATAATTGGTGTGACCACCCAGTGGCATCACAAGTCGGGAGCAGAGGGTGCTGCCTGCACCCGGGTGTTACCCTCAGAAGTGGTGACACCAAAGTGCCGGCTCTTCTGCAGTGACAGGAGCGGAGTGCTGCAGTGTGATATTCACCTGCAGCACTCGGCTCCTGTCACACATGAAGAGCCAGCACTGCACTCAGCACAGTCTCCAGGGGGCAGCCTGCATTAGCAATTGATGATGGACCTGAAGGGACTTAAATAGGGCGCCCTGGCTGCTGATTAGCAGCAAGAGTCATGAACAGTAATGCAGAGCTAGGACTGGAGGAATCTCAGTCAGCTGACTCAGGGCAAGATAGTGATGCCCATATCCCGGTAGCGCTAGCTCCAATATGTAATGCACTTCAGGAAAACTTGTCCTTCAGGACAGGTGAGTAATAAAATGCTAAGAAATGGCAGAAAATGAAACAAAAGTTGATTTTTCTTGGTAGGGACAAACAACGCTATGGGGTAAATTTACTAAGAATCGTGTTTGGTCTAACTTTGAACAAGCTGGGCATCACTGGGATATGCAAGAGTTTTTCAATTTCTTAAGATTAAACACTCAAATGTACTAACAATCATGTTTGACAGAATAGTGTTTGCTTATGGTCTATGCAGTAATGTTTAGTCGTGTTTGGTAGTGTGCAAGTTTAGACTGATGTGCCTGAATTCTCAGATCCTGCCTGTGAGCAGCATTTTTGGAGAAGCCTGCACAGATCAGTGCGATCTGTGCAGTGCTTCTCTGTGTGTCAGTGTAAAGAAAGAGTTCGTAAAGTTCCATGTTGTATTCTTTTCTATTGGAAGTACTTGTGAATTTAGTTTGATGGGGTAAAGTATGATAGATGGAACATGACGGTTGGGCCTGCTTTGCTGCCTCAGGTCCTTGCTCTCACTAACAGAAAAATGTATTTCAACGTTTAGCACTACATTTTATAGGAGAATGTGAGGCTTACTGCAGCTCAACATAAGCTTGGTGAAGAAACAGGACAAAAATCACTTTCTGAAGTACTGACCTCAACCCGATTCAGGTGCTGTGACATAACCTGAAGAAACTGATTCACACCAGACATCCTAAGAATATCAATTAATAAAGAAAGCACCTATTAGCTTCAGAGGTGAATTTGCAATCAACCAATCAGAATTGACTACATATAGTGCTGGCAACCGACATCATCATCAGTGTGTATTTGCATCAGCAATCATGCAAATACAATGCACCTACTGTAAAACAGATATGGCTACTGACAGGAATCTCTGCATATCTATACTCAACATACATTAGACCACCCTTACCTTACCCTGTCCTAAAGTGCCTCTTCAGATGCCAAAAGACGCATGTGTAGATGCATACAACTGTGCTATTTTGTGGACATATATAGTACAAATTTGCAAATTTGATGCTAACTAAATGGATATCTCTGAGGCTCCGCCCCCGTGCCCGTCCGAAGCCCCGCCCCCTTGTCCATCAAAACATAAATGTTTTTGCTGCAGCTTACCATTCCTGCTGCAGCTTCCCAACAATAACATGCCTCATGAAAGAGGGGAAGGGTCTTGACAGGAGGTTACTGTCTTTTAGGAGAGCTGGGTCCCAGGATGTCAGAGCTGAGGGGGCATGCAAAACCATGTGAGTAGCAGCCCACACCAGGCCCTGAGGTCTCCTATGTAAGTGGTGTCTATGTCAGTAAGTTTTGAGGGGTGTGTGTCACTAAGTAAGTAGTGTCTGTCAGTAAGTAGTGTCAGTGAGTTTTGTATTGTGTCTGTGTCAGTATGTTTTGCTGTGTGTGTGTGTGTGTGTGTGTGTGTGTGTGTGTGTGTGTGTGTCAGTAAGTGGTGTCTGTGTAAGATTTGTGTTGTGCCGTGTGTGTCCGTATATTTTGTGGTGTGTGTGTGTGTGTGTGTGTGTGTGTCAATCAGTCCTGCAAGTGTGGCGGTACGCTCCGGTACGGCGTACCATTAAGAATGTGTCCGCCAGTACGTCATACCTCCGCAACACTGTAAAACACCACCACCAAGCTCCTAGATTTTGCTCAGAGGTGCCGCCAGCACCTTCTTCCTTTTCCAGGAAAAGGACTGCTGGGAGCATGAAGATGATGTCATCACCCTCCAGCACCTGGCAGACTGGCAGAAAAAAAGTGACGGTGGGGTGCCAGGCCAGCGGTGTGTGGGTGGAATTCAGTATACCAGTTGTTGGGATCCCGGCACACAGTATACCGGCGCCGGAATCCCGACAACCGTCATACCGACACCCTTTCTCCCTCTTGGGGGTCCATGAACCCTCTGGAGGGAGGATAGCGCGGCGCTTACACGCGCCACTGTGACCGCAGCGTGGCGAGCGCAGCGAGCCCACAAGGGGCTCATTTGCGCTCGCCCTGCTGTCGGGAAGCCGGCGGTCGGGATCCCGGCACCGGTATGCTGGCCGCTGGGGACCCGGCCGCCGGCAACTCATACTACACCCCAGTGAGTAACTCTAATGGTTGGGACCCCTCCCCACAAGTACAATGAGGCGACACTCCCGAGTTTTGTTGGTGCAGTAAGATTTATTGATCCAGAATCTTACTTAATAAATCTTACTGCACCAGCAAGACTCAGGAGTTTAGCCTCATTGTACTCTGTCCACAGCTTGAAAAACCAAAGGAGGGCACTGGAGCAAATATTCACATCATAACAGGATGAGTGCTGGGTACACAGCTTATATATAATATTTTTTATTCTATAACCAGTGTCACATCCTGCTGTCCTTGTCTCTGTAGTCCGCAAGGACAGGGGTGTCTGTGCCATGGATTCACATAATATATAACCACTCCACCTAGTGTCACATGGTCACATCCCTTAATGACATGTGACCACGCCCACGGCGCGCAGGCACAGTACCACTGAGAAAAAAATTCTGGTGTCAGTAAGAAGTGTCTGTCAGTAAGTAGTGTTTGTGTCAGTACATTTTGCATGGTGTCCATGTCAGTAAGTTTTGTGTTGTGTTTGTGTGTCAGTAAGTAGAGTCTGTCAGTAAGTGGTGTCAGTGTCAAAAAGTTTTGTGTTGTGCGTGTGTGTCAGTAAGTAGTATTTTTGTCAGTATGTTTTGCATTGTGTGTGTGTGTGTGTGTGTGTGTGTGTGTGTGTGTGTGTGTGTGTGTGTGTGTCAGTAAGTGGTGTCTGTCAGTAGGTTTTGTAGTTGTGTGTGTCAGTAAGTAGTATCTGTCAGTAAGTGGTGGGTGTCTGTGTCAGTAATACCCCTTTCACAACGCAAAAATAACCTGGTATATAGACTGGGTATATTGCTGGGTTGACACGTTTCGATGTGCGTTGTAAAAGGGGTCAATGGGCGAATTCCGGGTTGCCTGACCCGGTAATTCAACCCGGGAATAAAGAAGGGTTATTCCCGGTTTAAATACCAGGTCAGGTGCAGTGTGAACGGGTCACCCAGGTCGATGCAACCCGGGACCCGTTCACTGCATAGGGAGTGGCAGCGCGGAGATTATCTCATCTCCCAGCGCCGCCTCCGCACCTGATGCCGACTCCATCTCCTCCCACGGATGGCAACCCAAACCGGCAAATTGCTGGGTCGGGTTGGCGGTGTGTAGGGTCAAATGGCGGGTCCCACCCAGGAATGGACCCATTTCCAATTCCCAGGTGGGACCCGGCATTGTGATGTGAGAGCGGTATAAGTATTGTGTTGTGTGTGTGTGTCAGCAAGTAATGTCTGTGTCAGTAAGTTTATCTGTGTTGTGCGTGTGTGTCAGTCAGTAATATCTATCAGTAAGTGGTGTCTGTGTCGGTAAGTTTTGTGTTGTGCGTGTGTGTGTTAGTAAGTAGTGTCTGTCTGTAAGTGGTGATTGTGTCAGTAAGCTTTGTGTGTGTGTGTGTGTGTGTGTCAGTAAGTAGTGTCTGTCAGTAAGTGGTGACTGTGTCACTCACATGGCATAGGCCACACCCCCTATTTAGACCACACCCACACCACACTGATCACACCCCCACATCACTAGTCACACCACCGCAGCGCTTGTCACACCTCCTGCCGAGGCACACAATAGGCCCTTCCTAAATTTCAGCTCCAGGCCCATATGGACCTTAATCTGGCACTGTATAAGGTCAGATATACGCTGTGATATCAGTTTTTGTCTTCAGCAGTTCATTTCGAGACAGACACTGTACATATTTGAAATCTTTCTTTTGTGCATTATCTTCTTTGACAAACTATTATTCTCCATATTTGCAGCTAAACATTCACAGCTACAGAACACTGACAAGTTACAAGGTTTCATGATTGTTAAATTCAAGGAATGCACAAATGGAATGCTTATATTGTAGATATTTCCATCAGAATTAATTAGCTTCCACTATTATCAAACAGAGTTCTCTTTAGATCTAGGTTCGTCAGTGAACCTTTCCCTTCTGCATTCCTCGCTTCTTCCTGACCTGCTCCTCTGGTTTCCTAGCAACCACTAAAGTAAACATCCCTCCCCATCTTTTCTTTTGAGTACAAAGGTTAGCGATGAACCTCCCATTCAGATTACCAAAGAGCCTCATTTTACAATCATATGCTAATGAGTTAGCATTTGGTGACAGCTGCTCTGTGTGGAAGTCAGATTACAGTTAGCAACATATTTGACTTTGTTGCCATATTAATTCTTTCTAAATAGTTTGAAATCCTCAAACAATGTCACAAGCTTTCCTTATTAGCTTTTACAATCATCTATACAGCATTACATTTGTTTTCCATCATAAAATGAAATATGTGTTAATAATAGTATTGGTAATTGTTCAACAACAGGTGAAGAACTACAGTATAGGTTTCCTATACTGGAATAAAGTACTACAGGTTTCCTATAATGGGATGAAGTACTACAAATTACCTATGCTGAGATAATGTACTACAGATTTCCTATACTGAAATGAAGAGCTACCTGTTGGCAGTGCCAGATTACGGTCCATTTGCGCCTGGGGCTGAAATTTATGTAGGGCCTATTGCGCACTGCCACAGGAACTGAGACCAGCATGACAGGGGTGTGAATACTGATGTGTGGGTATGGTCTGCACAGGGGGTGTCATCTGAGATGTGGAGTGTGGCTAGCACCATGGAATGCAAAGTTACCACCTACTGTCAAATCCCTCAATCGCTCTCCCCACTATGATTATATGAAACATGCCCCACACCCCTGGTATATTACTGACCATTGAATATTGGGTTTTTTTTAAAGTACTTACACATGTATAACCTATATACACACACGCACACACCCACACACACACACACACACAGTTTTATATAAATACACACATAAAAACCTCGGGGTTATTCCTCATGGTTTTACATCATAATGTAAAACAGTTTGAGAAAAATACAGTATCAAAATAGTAGTGCACCAAACATTTTCACCTACATTCAGGCTCCTTAAATGTACCTCAGACCACTTTAATATTGAAAACGTTTCTGTAGAGCACAATGCACAGGCTTTTTTTAATCAGAGCACCTACAGTACACCTACAGGTTTTAGCCTGGGAAGGCAGATACAAGTATGTTGCCAAAGCTTTTTATTAGTGCACTTCAATGGAAAAAAAGGGCATGACAAAAGTCCCAGAAGTGACCCCTATAAAATAGGTACCATTCTAGTGACAGATATGTAATGCAAGGACCATTATAATGTAAGTCATTAAAAGTATACTTAATAAATGTACTTAGCAAAGTCCTACTCTATGGGCCTAATTCAAAGTTGATTGAATAACAACATTTTACTCTAATGGGCAAAACCATGGGGGTAGTTCCAAGTTGATCGCAGCAGGAAATTTTTTAGCAGTTGGGCAAAACCATGTGCACTGCAGGGGGGGGGGGGTGGGGGGGGGGGCAGATATAACATTTGCAGAGAGAATTAGATTTGGGTGGGTTATTTGTTTCTGTGCAGGGTAAATACTGTCTGCTTTATTTTTACACTGCAATTTAGATTGCAGATTGAACTCACCACACCCAAATCTATCTCCTCCTCTGCACATGTTATATCTGCCTCCGCTGCAGTGGACATGGTTTTGCCCAACTGCTAACAAAGTTCCTGCTGCGATCAACTCAGAATTACCCCCCATGTGCACTGCCAGGGGGGGCAGATGTAACATGTGCAGAGAGAGTTAAATTTGGGTGGGGTGTGTTCAAACTGAAATCTAAATTGCAGTGTAAAAATAAAGCAGCCAGTATTATACTCTGCACAGAAACACAATAACCACCCAAATCTAACTCTCTCTGCACATGTTACATCTGCCCCACCTGCACTGCACATGGTTTTGCCCAATAGAGGAAAATGTTGTTTTGCAATCAACCTTGAATTAGGCCCTATATGTAAATATCTGTAACTAATAAATTAAGACCCCTGTTCTGACATCCCGATTCAATCTACACTCTCACTCAGTCAACCTTATCTAACCTTTCACTGGTTTCAAATTAGGCCCCAGACCCACATCACACATTAAACCCCAGATCTGCAGCAGTAGTACACATCAGTGATTGCAGTGAAACGTAAGTAATGTGACAATGACCTTCCAGAGGTCCTAGGGTGGTATTGAATTGAATCAGGAACCAGGGCCAGCTCACTTGCGCTCTTTTCACTCCGTCTGACATGTTGTATTGCACTCTGCCTACAAGGGGCGGTCCAGCAGTGGAAAACTGGCCACAGACTGATGTCCAGTCAAGCTGGTAAATAACTGACTGTAGTGCAGGTCAGAGATTTGAGCAGACACAAGCTGGTAGTGTAAGCTGCATACACATGTCTAACTGCTAGGTGGCTAGCAGAAAATGCTGTCCACCTAGTATGAGTGACCTGTAAGTACTCTCTGTTAACGACCTGGATATTAGGTCAATGTATGCAATGTGCGAGCCTGCGGCCCCATGGAAGTAGATTGTACCAGGTTGAGCAGCAGAGGCGTAACTAGGGTAAATGGCGCCCAGGGCAAATGTAAAAATGGTGCCTCTTGAAAACTGTTCTTTACAATTCTGGCTGAATACTTACATGAGTACTCATATGCAAATAAACTGGAAACACAAAATTAGAGTAACATGGGAACAAAGTAAAACATGAATACCACAGCAATGAATGTTCTGGAATGGAAAGCTGAGGTAAATGACCCCCTGAATCCATAGGGATTTTCGTAGTGTAAAATTAATTTTATTCCTTTTTTTAACACTCCTGCCAGCTAAGGCTCAAACGTAATGCCCCTTAAAGAGAGTAATTGTATTATAACTGTTATCTAGAAATATCTTCATCTGTGCAGAGCTAATATTAAAGTTACGGTAAAGTGGACTAAAGCGAACCAAAGTGTCCTCCATTGTGAAGATTAGAAAGTACAAACCAGTAGGTATTCATATGCCTAAATAGCACTATCCAATAAAACCAAAACTTTGTGAATATACCTTCACTTAAGTATGACAATACTTTCAGACCCATGCTGGAAAGTTAAGACACAGGCAGACATAGAAAAGAATCTATTTGCTCAATAATGTTAGCTGCATAATCCAGCAGCCATCTCAGAAAGTAAACCTCTGTGGTTTATAAAACAACAAAACCTCAGAAAAGGCGGCACTTGGAGAAATACAGCACTCCGATGGCATACCTCCCAACACTCTCCATCCCCAAGGCAGGACTCTTCGGTGCGCACATCCGAAAAGGGTCAGTGACTTTGCTGGAAGGGACAGTCCTGCTTTTGGGAGGTATGCAAGCCCATGTACTTTCACCCTTGTTACGGCACTGCTGGGCGGCACTTGCGTGACATCAAACGGCGCGGAGGAGCCACCATCCCAAAACACACTATGGAGCGCAGGAAGGGATAGTGAAGCTTCCCCCTGCACCACATGACAAAGGGGGTAATTCCAAGTTAATCGCAGCAGGAAATATTTTAGCAGTTGGGCAAAACCATGTGCACTGCAGGGGAGGCAGATATAACATGTGCAGAGAAAGTTAGATTTGGGTGGGTTATATTGTTTCTGTGCAGGGTAAATACTGGCTGTTTTATTTTTACACTGCAATTTAGATTGCAGATTGAACACACCCCACCCAAATCTAACTCTCTCTGCACATGTTATATCTGCCCCCCCTGCAGTGCACATGGTTTTGCCCAACTGCTAAAAAATTTCTTGCTGCGATCAACTTGGAATTACCCCCAATGTGTGTGACTCAGTGCACCTGCTGTTTGAAGGAAGTGAGCGGTACTTTGTCAGCTGTTTGCTGGCCAGCTATAACAGGAAACAATCCTATCTACTTCAGCACAGCCACTTTCAGATGCTGTGGGCCTATTTGGATGGGGGGCCTTCCACCCCATTGTTAATCCGGCCCTGCCTGTTGGCAGTACTGAGATGAAGTACTAACTGTTACCAATACTGAAATGAAGTACTACAGAATGCCTACAGTATACTGAGATCAGATGAGGTACTACAGGATGTCTATACTGAAATTAAGTACTACAGGTTGCCTATACTGAGATGAGGTACTACAGGATGTACATACTGAAATTAAGTACTACAAGTTGCCTATGCTTAGATGAGATACTACAGGTTGCCTATACTGAGATGAAGTACTACAGGATGTCTATACTGAAATTAAGTACTGCAGGATGTCTATACTGAAATTAAGTACTACAGGATGCCTATACTGAAATGAAGTACTACAGGATGCCTATACTGAGATGAGGTACTACAGGATATCTATACTGAAATCAAGTACTACTGGATGCCTATATTTAGATTTGGATTTTACACATGATTTGACTTACATGGTATAAGATGATTTGGGAATTTATTTATGCAGTATGTAAACACTAAGGGATCAAACTTTGGCGAATGAATGGTGCACACTGTCATACTATACAAAATAAT
Organism: Pseudophryne corroboree; assembly: GCF_028390025.1. NCBI lineage: Eukaryota > Metazoa > Chordata > Amphibia > Anura > Myobatrachidae > Pseudophryne > Pseudophryne corroboree. The sequence goes on along the minus strand of NC_086449.1, from coordinate 592,070,821 downwards.
GTACTGTATGATTGATATGTATCTACTATGTAAAAAGCGATTATAAAAACAAAAACAGTAACTAGAACAATCATTCTATGGTATACTACTCTTGGGCCCTCATTCCGAGTTGATCGCACCAAGCAACTTTTTGCTGCTGGTGCGATCAACTAATCTCCGCCTATGGGGGAGTGTATTTTAGCACAGCAGGGCTGCGATCACTTGTACAGCCCTGCTATGCTAAAAAAGTTTCACTCAAAACAAAACCAGCCCTGGACATACTTACCCTGTGTGACGGATCCAGCGATGATGGGTCCGGCTTTGACGTCACACCTCCGCCCTCCGTTCGCCTGGACACGCCTGCGCTTGACTTACCATTCCTCAAAAACGGCAGCAGACGGTAAGTTGACGCCCCAGAATGCCCTCTTGCTGTCTATCTTCTTGCGGTCGCCGCTGTGACCACTTTCTTCTCTGTCAGCGTCGTTGCCCAGCATTCCAGACCCGTTCGCACCGCAGGGAAGAACCGCTGCGTACAAACGGGTCGGAATGACCCCCTTGGATAGAGATATTTTTCTAACAAATTTCAATATGAATCATAAGTGTATTTACCTTTATTCGAAGAAAATGTAGTATAAAATTTGAGTTTCTCATATCTTACGTTGCTTCAAATTTATCACTCACTTTTCATTTTGGGGGTTAAGCATTTTATTTTTTATTTTTGCAGGCTCATCTTGCCTATCTGATGTAGCACATCACATTAGAGAGATAGCTCTTTTAGTGTGAAAACCATAATGCAATTTTAGATTATGTGTCTGGGGAAGCGGCCAGACATTGTGAAACACATTGCAGAAATACAGTGAGACTTTTTTAGTTCATGGTTTTTTTTTATATCGTGATTCTGTGACTCAAATAAAAACATTTCATTTTTATCCTTCAGTAAATTTTATTTAATGTATTTGGCTTTATATGCATTTTTCAAGTCAGAGCCAGTGAGAACAGTTTTATACCTTTTAATCTATCTCTCCATGGAGTATATTTACTAATATTCGTGTTTGTGCCGATTTTTAGGGAGTTTAATCTCAAATTTTATCGGTAGTATTTTACTGCAACTTTTTGAATCCATCTACGGTAATTTACTAAGCTGCTGAGTTTTCTATTTTCGTTTTTTCCGATGTTGATGTGATTCGTATTGTCGGGCAGTGTTTTATGGGAGTGATTAGTAAAACATTGCCGGACATAACACAATGAAGTCCGGCCTGATCAGTGAGATCCGTGCAGGGCTTCATTGTGTACAGTATGAATAGTGTGTAAATAGTTTAAAATCCAAGAAAAAAATTGCGTGGGGTCCCCCCTCCTAAGCATAACCAGCCTCGGCTCTTTGAGCCGGTCCTGGTTGTAAAAATACAGGGGAAAAATTGCGTAGGGTCCCACCATATTTATACAACCAGCACCGGGCTCTGCGTCCGGTCCTGGTTCAAAAAATTGGGGGGACAAACGATGTAGGGGTCCCCGTATTTTTAAAACCAGCACCGGGCTTCACTAGCCAGAGAGATAATGCCACAGCCGAGGGACAATTTTATATTGCTCCCTGCGGCCATGGCATTACCCCCCCAACTAGTCACTCCTGGCTGGGGTACTATGGAGGAGTGGGGACCCCTAAAACCAAGGGGTCCCCCCCTCCAGCCACTCAAGGGCCAGGGATGAAGCCCGAGGCTGTCCCTCCCATCCTTGGGTGGTGGATGGGGGGCTGATAGCCTTTGTGTAAAAATAAGAATATTGTTTTTTGTTGTAGAACTACAAGTCCCAGCAAGCCTCCCCTGCAAGCTGGTACTTGGAGAACCACAAGTACCAGCATGCCGGGAAATAACGGGCCCGCTGGTACCTGTATTTCTACAACAACAGAAATACAAAAAAAACACACAACACACACACAGTAAAGCTTTATTTTACATACATACACACTTACACACTCACATACTTACCTATTGTCCCACGGAGCCCCTCGGTCCTCTTGTCCAGTAGAATCCACGGGGTACCTGTCAAATAAAAATTATACTTACAACCAATCCTGTGTAGATCTGTCCTCTTCTTATCCAACGTAATCCACGGACTTGATTAAAAAAACAAACCGAAAACCCGAACCACGCACTTAAAGGGGTTCCATGTTTACACATGGAACCCCTTTCCCCGAATGCCGGGACGCCCCGTGACTTGTCACTGAAGGTTCCGTCAGCCAATCAGGGAGTGCCACGTCATGGCGCTCTCCTGATTGACAGGCTAGGAGCGCACAGCCAATCAGCAGGAGCGCACTGGCTAGAATGGAGGAGAGCACTCCTTCATTCTACTCAATGATGGGAACTTTGCGGTCTGCTGTTAACCGCAAAGTTAATTGGGGTCACGCAATTGTTTTCTTTGATTTTTAACACTTTCACACCCATTTTCAGGTCCGGGGGCAGGACACCCCAAAGCCACCCAGCCAGACAATCCCAGGGCACCGCAAGAGTGATACAAACATTGAGTATGAGTAATGTGAAGAGTGAATGAAATTGGTGTGAAGTGTTACATATATATATATAAAACAAACTATAAGTGCCATAGTGTATTGAAATAAATGTTAGATTGCGGCGCCCCAGGGGTGCCCAGCCACGGCAGGTCCAGGGAACCCCGCGCCCCAGAGAATCCCCCCAATATTAACTGCCATAGTAAACAAAATGTCTTACCCCAGTGTGCTCATTCCACATATGCAGACCAGAGTGCTGGACTTTCTTTTTAAAATCAGTGAGGTGTGGGTGGGGCAGGGTGCTAAATTAGGCTGAAGGTGTCTCCTACTGTACCTTCAGAAATATGTATAAATACATAGAATCAGTTACAAAGGGAAGGGGCCCTAATTTGCACACCATAATTAGGTAATGAGGTGCTATTCTGCTTGAGACTTAATACAGTGTACAGAGGGAAAAAGATGCAGGTGCACTATCTCACACAAGCTCAGCCTGTAATAACCAGAGGCATTTAGCATATTCCTGGCCAGGAAAAAGCAGGTCTATTTTAAAACTGACTTTTTTTACGAAGTCAATGCTTTCCCGACAGTGTTTGGCTATTGTTGGCAGTTAGTGTGAATACGAATTCTTAGTAAATTACAGAGTTGTATCAAATAACAGCCGTGTTTGACCGATGGTGTATTCATTCGTATTTGTGAACTTAGCATGAGAAAACAACACGAATAGACCCAAACACTGCCGAGATTTGCGTTTAGTAAATTCCCGAGATGACACTTAGAAAAACAAAACAAACTCGGACAAAATTGGGACCTTAGTAAATATACCCCCATGACACCATAGTTACTGTATGCATTTATTGTTTATACTTAGTTTAATTTACTTGTGAGTAAAGGGATTGGTTTCACCCCACATTAATTTCTTAACTATTTATTGGACAGTCTTAAACAGTCCACATTTATATAGGTCATCAAATTCGTAAGTAATACCCCTTTTACCAAAATCACAGATCCGACCTGGGATTTGGAACATAGGGGTCTATTTACTAAGCCTTGGATGGAGATAAAGGGGGTAATTCCAAGTTGATCGCAGCAGGATTTTTGTTAGCAATTGGGCAAAACCGTGTGCACTGCAGGGGAGGCAGATATAACATGTGCAGTGAGAGTTAGATATGTGTGGGGTGTGTTCAATCTGCAATCTAATTTGCAGTGTAAAAATAAAGCAGCCAGTATTTACCCTGCACAGAAACAAAATAACCCACCCAAATCTTACTCTCTCTACACATGTTATATCTGCCTCCCCTGCAGTGCACATGGTTTTGCCCAATTGCTATAAAAAATCCTGCTGCGATCAACTTGGAATTACCCCCAAAGTACCAGCCAATCGGCTCTAACTGTCACGCGACAGGCTGTGTTTGAAAAATGGCAGTTAGGAGCCGATTGGCTGGTACTTTATCTCCAGCGACTTTATCTCCATCCAAGACTTAGTAAATAAACCCCATATTTCCAATCTGGTCAGACCCGGGATTTATTCCATTTCCACTGCAGTGTTGACCTGGGATATTTCTGGGTCAGCACCGTTCACACTGCACATGGGTGCAGTATCTTTAAGGCCAGCGCTTGGAGATGACATTACCTCCAAGTCAGTGGCGTTTCTACAGAGGAGGGGGCCTGTGTACACCTCCAGGTGGGCCCCCTCCTCTGAACGGTGCTGTAGACTCCGGCATTGTGCTGGAGTCTACTGCGCATGCGCAGGTCTCCGGAAACATGGCGCTCGCTATGATCTGGAGACCAATTTGGCCACCACGCACACGTGCTGCGGCCATTTTGGTGGCAATTTCAGCTGCGAACGCTGCGCCCACCGCTGGACTCCGGTAAAGTAAGTATTTAAATGGGTGCAATGTGTGCAGTGTGGGGCCCCCCCCCCCTCCCCGGATCCAGGGGCACTGCACACACTGCACCCATTATAGAAACACCAATGCTCCAAGTGCCGGGAAGTCAGCTGATCGGGACCCCCAGGACACCTACGTCATGCTTGGGGCAAGTCCAGCACTCTGGCAGCTGCTATGCTGCCCCCAGCCTCCGTCTCTCATGCGTGCGGCATACATTTACCTTCACCCCGGCACCTTTGCTGTCTGCATAGCAGGGCAGACAGCAGCAGAAACTGTGTGCGCCCTGTCCCCCAACCTCCCGACTGCCTGCAGGATGCTGCGGTTTGGAGGTATGGGCTCTCCCATTACTGTAAATGGGTCTCGGGTGGTATGGGCTCTCCCGTTGCTGTAAATGGGTCCCGGGTAGGATGCCCGTGTTACCCGTTTACACTGCCCCTCGACACGGGTCCTACCCGCGTTCAACCCTGGTTGAGACCTGGGTAGGATTGCCAGGTAAATCAACCTGGGTAATTTTTTAGGGAGCCGTTAAAACTGCAGCCCAACGCGGGTAGACCTGGCAATAACACGTTATTTGGGCAGTGTAAAAGGGGTTTTAGTGATCTCTCCCACCAGTCACATACTGTATGTTTCACAGACACCGTTTGCCAGGTTAAGCTGTAAATTACCCTTCCAGAGCCACTGATTGTCAATGGAAGCTAAAATACCTGGTTATGATAACATTATTCATAAAGCGAAACATTAGTGGACAATAGAGATAAAAAAAATAGTATACCAATGCATTTTACTTAAACCCAGTTCTGATTTTTCAGTATAGAGGGAACCTTGTGTCCACATTAATAGTAGTACAGTAGTAACTAAGCAGAGGTATATTAAGAGAGAAAGGGGCCCGTGTGCAGTCTGCATCTCTCTGGCACAAGTGAGGAAATTCTGGCACTATGCCAGAGTCTACTGTCATTTTCTACTGCACATGTGCAGATTACGGGATAGATGGTCATTTGTTAGAGCCATATCTTAGCTTTTCTATTTGAAAAATAGGCTTCGAAATGTGAAATTGAGCATGCTAATGCTATTTTAATAAATGTTAATCCTGTTAATAACAGATTTACACAATAAATTAGAATACAGATGCAAAATGATCTGTGTATTTGTTTCTGCATTTTGCACATCTTTCTCAACCAATCAATTGATAAGTGTGGTAAAAAAGCAAGTAAAACAATTTAAAAAAAAATCCCCTTTATTTCTCAGCATTGGGGATGATTTAGCCCTGATCACTGCTGTGCGTTTTTGCACAGCGGGTGATCAGGTACTAACTGCGCATATTTATGCACCACAAATCGCACCCACATCAGACAGCAACAAAGGGCATCGCCAGGCCAGTCAGCGACAGGATGGTGTGAAAAATTAGAACACACAGCATTCGCAAGGTGATTGACAGGAGGAAGCCATTTGTGGGTGGTAACTGACCGTTTATTGGGAGTGTCCGGAAAAATGTAGACATGCCCAAGTGTTTTCAGGGAGGGTGTGTGACATCAGCTCCGGCCCCGATCAGCCTGTCGTGATCGCACTGTAGTAAGCCCTGGGCTGCGCAGAGACTGCACAAAGTGGATTTTAGCAGCTCGGCATACACAGAGGATTGCACACATGCATGGCGAATTTAGACTCCCCCTGGATGCGGCGACTATCTGAACGCAGGACATAAAGGGGCAGATGTATTAACCTGGAGAAGGCATAAGGAAGTGATAAACCAGTGATATGTACAAGGTGATAAAAGGCACCAGCCAATCAGCTCCAATATGTAAATGAACAGTTAGGATCTGATTGGCTGGTGCCTTTATCACCTTACACATATCACAGGTTTATCACTTCCTTATGCCTTCTCCAGGTTAATACATCTGCCCCAAACTTAGCAGCCCAGCGATCAGGTCTGAGTCACCCCCATAGTCTCCTTCAAAGGCGATACACATGGTCCAGCGAGGTTCCAATTTTTTAATACTATCAGAAAAGTAGGGTGTCTCAAAGCCTGAAAAATACTCATTGACGGCGGCCTCATTCAACAAGAATTTATTCATACTAAGCCAGATTTTCAAATTTGGAAACAGGAAGAAGTTGCACATGGCCAAATCTGGAGAATATGGTGGATGGAGAATTACTTTGAAGCCCAATTTTCACGCAATTTTCTATGCAGAATGTATGCACTCATTCCGTTGCGATGACTACGGCCTCAGCAATCCTATGCACTTTCACTTGACAATCTTCCATAACGATAACAATATTTTTGCCACCATATTCAACATGCTGCTCTCAACTGGGCGTCTGGAGCACAATTCGTCTTCAGTGCAAGATCTGCCATGTTTAAATTTGTTTATCCTGATATAGACTTCGATGCAGGAACAAAGTCCCCATAACTTCGTTAAACTCTGCTTTGATCTGCGCTGCTGTCCACTTCTTTAAATCAAAAGTGTTTTTTTCACTGCATATAATTTGTTTGTATTCCTTTTTGTGGCAACTGGTAAACTGTAGTGATGAGCGGGTTCGGTTCCTCGGAATCCGAACCCGCCCGAACTTCAGGTTTTTTTACACGGGGCCAAGCGACTCGGATCTTCCCGCCTTGCTCGGTTAACCCGAGCGCGCCCGAACGTCATCATCCCGCTGTCGGATTCTCGCGAGGCTCGTATTCTATCGCGAGACTCGGATTCTATATAAGGAGCCGCGCGTCGCCGCCATTTTCACACGTGCATTGAGATTGATAGGGAGAGGACGTGGCTGGCGTCCTCTCCGTTTAGACTAGAGTACTAGAGAGAGACACTAATTTTGGTGAGCATATTATTAGGAGGAGTACTACTTGCTGCTGATAGTGTGACCAGTGACCACCAGTTTAATTAATCCGTTCTCTGCCTGAAAAAAAACGATACACAGTGTGACACAGTCACATACCATATCTGTGCTCAGCCCAGTGTGCTGCATCATATGTAATACTGTATATCATTATCTGACTGTGCTGAGTGCTCACTGCTCACACAGCTTAATTGTGGGGGAGACTGGGGAGCAGTTATAGCAGGAGTACATATTTTAAGTACAGTGCACACTTTTGCTGCCAGAGTGCCACTGCCAGTGTGACTGACCAGTGACCACTGACCACCAGTATTGTGATTGTCTGCTGACCACCAGTATATTGTGATTGTCTGCCTGAAAAAGTGAAACACTCGTCGTGTGGTGTTTTTATAAACGCATTCTGCAGACAGTGTCCAGCAGGTCCGTCATTACATAATATATACCTGTCCGGCTGCAGTACTAGTGTGATATATATATATATATTTTAATTTTATCTCATTATCATCCAGTCTATATTAGCAGCAGACACAGTACGGTAGTCCACGGCTGTAGCTACCTCTGTGTCGGCAGTCGCTCGTCCATCCATAATTGTATACCACCTACCCGTGGTTTTTTTTTTTTCTATCTTCTTGATACTAGTAGCTTACTTTAGGAGTTTGCAGTGCTGACAGACAGTGTCCAGCAGGTCCGTCATTACATAATATATACCTGTCCGGCTGCAGTACTAGTGTGATATATATATATATATTTTAATTTTATCTCATTATCATCCAGTCTATATTAGCAGCAGACACAGTACGGTAGTCCACGGCTGTAGCTACCTCTGTGTCGGCAGTCGCTCGTCCATCCATAATTGTATACCACCTACCCGTGTTTTTTTTTTTTTTTTATCTTCTTGATACTAGTAGCTTACTTTAGGAGTCTGCAGTGCTGAGTCTGACAGACAGTGTCCAGCAGGTCCGTCATTATATAATATATACCTGTCCGGCTGCAGTACTAGTGTGATATATATATATATTTCTCTATCGTCCTAGTGGATGCTGGGGTTCCTGAAAGGACCATGGGGAATAGCGGCTCCGCAGGAGACAGGGCACAAAAAGTAAAGCTTTAGGATCAGGTGGTGTGCACTGGCTCCTCCCCCTATGACCCTCCTCCAAGCCTCCGTTAGATTTTTGTGCCCGGCCGAGAAGGGTGCAATCTAGGTGGCTCTCCTAAAGAGTTGCTTAGAAAAGTTTAGCTTAGGTTTTTTATTTTACAGTGAGTCCTGCTGGCAACAGGATCACTGCAACGAGGGACTTAGGGGAGAAGAAGTGAACTCACCTGCGTGCAGGATGGATTGGCTTCTTTGGCTACTGGACATTAGCTCCAGAGGGACGATCACAGGTACAGCCTGGATGGTCACCGGAGCCTCGCCGCCGGCCCCCTTGCAGATGCTGAAACGAGAAGAAGGTCCAGAATCGGCGGCAGAAGACTCCTCAGTCTTCTTAAGGTAGCGCACAGCACTGCAGCTGTGCGCCATTTCCTCTCAGCACACTTCACACGGCAGTCACTGAGGGTGCAGGGCGCTGGGAGGGGGGCGCCCTGGGAGGCAAATGTAAACCTATTTTTGGCAAAAAAATACCTCACATATAGCCTCCGGGGGCTATATGGAGATATTTAACCCCTGCCATAATCCGTTAAAGAGCGGGAGACGAGGCCGCCGAAAAAGGGGCGGGGCCTATCTCCTCAGCACACAGCGCCATTTTCCCTCACAGAAAGGCTGGAGGGAAGGCTCCCAGGCTCTCCCCTGCACTGCACTACAGAAACAGGGTTAAAACAGAGAGGGGGGGCACTAATTTGGCGTAAGAAATATATAAAAAAGATGCTATAAGGGAAAACACTTATATAAGGTTGTCCCTATATAATTATAGCGTTTTTGGTGTGTGCTGGCAAACTCTCCCTCTGTCTCTCCAAAGGGCTAGTGGGTCCTGTCCTCTATCAGAGCATTCCCTGTGTGTGTGCTGTGTGTCGGTACGTGTGTGTCGACATGTATGAGGACGATGTTGGTGAGGAGGCGGAGCAATGGCCTGTAATGGTGATGTCACTCTCTAGGGAGTCGACACCGGAATGGATGGCTTATTTAGGGAATTACGTGATAATGTCAACACGCTGCAAGGTCGGTTGACGACATGAGACGACCGACAAACAATTAGTACTGGTCCAGACGTCTCAAAAACACCGTCAGGGGTTTTAAAACGCCCGTTTACTTTAGTCGGTCGACACAGACACGGACACTGAATCCAGTGTCGACGGTGAATAAACAAACGTATTCCTTATTAGGGCCACACGTTAAGGGCAATGAAGGAGGTGTTACATATTTCTGATACTACAAGTACCACAAAAGAGGGTATTATGTGGGATGTGAAAAAACTACCGTAGTTTTTCCTGAATCAGATAAATTAAATGAAGTGTGTGATGATGCGTGGGTTCCCCCCGATAGAAAATTATTGGCGGTATACCCTTTCCCGCCAGATGTTAGGGCGCGTTGGGAAACACCCCTTAGGGTGGATAAGGCGCTCACACGCTTATCAAAACAAGTGGCGGTACCGTCTATAGATAGGGCCGTCCTCAAGGAGCCAGCTGACAGGAGGCTGGAAAATATCATAAAAAGTATATACACACATACTGGTGTTATACTGCGACCAGCGATCGCCTCAGCCTGGATGTGCAGAGCTGGGGTGGCTTGGTCGGATTCCCTGACTAAAAATATTGATACCCTTGACAGGGACAGTATTTTATTGACTATAGAGCATTTAAAGGATGCATTTCTATATATGCGAGATGCACAGAGGATATTTGCACTCTGGCATCAAGAGTAAGTGCGATGTCCACATCTGCCAGAAGATGTTTATGGACACGACAGTGGTCAGGTGATGCAGATTCCAAACGGCACAAAGGTGTATTGCCGTATAAAGGAAGAGGAGTTATTTGGGGTCGGTCCATCGGACCTGGTGGCCAAGGCAACTGCTGGAAAATCCACCGTTTTTACCCTAAGTCACATCTCTGCAGAAAAAGACACCGTCTTTTCAGCCTCAGTCCTTTCGTCCCTATAAGAGTCATATCTGCCCAGGGATAGAGGAAAGGGAAGAAGACTGCAGCAGGCAGCCCATTCCCAGGAACAGAAGCGTTCCACCGCTTCTGACAAGCTCTCAGCATGACGCTGAGACCGTACAGGACCCCTGGATCCTACAAGTAGTATCCCAGGGGTACAGATTGGAATGTCGAGACGTTTCCCCTTCGCAGGCTCCTGAAGTCTGCTTTACCAAGGTCTCCCTCCGACAAGGAGGCAGTATGGGAAACAATTCACAAGCTGTATTCCCAGCAGGTGATAATTAAATTACCCCTCCTACAACAAGAAAAGGGGTATTATTCCACACTATATTGTGGTACTGAAGCCAGAAGGCTAGGTGAGACCTATTCTAAATCTAAAAAAATTTTGAACACTTACAAAGGTTCAAATCAAGATGGAGTCACTCAGAGCAGTGATAACGAACCAGGAAGAAGGGGACTATATGGTGTCCCGAGACATCAGGGATGCTTACCTCCATGTCCCAAAATTGCCCTTATTACTAAGGGTACCTCAGGTTCGTGGTACAGAACTGTCACTATCAGTTTCAGACGCTGCCGTTTGGATTGTCCACGGCACCCCGGGTCTTTACCAAGGTAATGGCCGAAATGATGATTCTTCTTCGAAGAAAAGGCGTCTTAATTATCCCTTACTTGGACGATCTCCTGATAAGGGCAAAGTCCAGGGAACAGTTGGAGGTCGGAGTAGCACTATCTCGGATACTGCTACAACAGCACGGGTGGATTCTAAATATTCCAAAATCGCAGCTGATCCCGACGACAAGTCTCCTGTGCTTAGGGATGATTCTGGACACAGTCCAGAAAAAGGTGTTTCTCTCGGAAGAGAAAGCCAGGGAGTTATCCGAGCTAGTCAGGAACCTCCTAAAATCAGTGCATCATTGCACAAGGGCCATGGTAAAAATGGTGACTTCCTACGAAGCAATTCCATTCGGCAGATTTCACGCAAGAACTTTTCAGTGGGATCTACTGGACAAATGGTCCGGATCGCATCTTCAGATGCATCAGCGGATAACCCTATATCCAAGGACAAGGGTGTCTCTCCTGTGGTGGTTACAGAGTGCTCATCTTCTAGAGGGCCGCAGATTCGGCATTCAGGATTGGATGCTGGTGACCACAGAGGCCAGCCCGAGAGGCTGGGGAGCAGTCACACAAAGAAAAAAATTTCCAGGGAGTGTGATCAAGTCTGGAGACTTTTCTCCACATAAATATACTGGAGCTAAGGCTAAATTTATAATGCTCTAAGCTTAGCAAGACCTCTGCTTCAAGGTCAGCCGGTATTGATCCAGTGGGAAAAACATCACGGCAGTCGCCCACGTAAATAGACAGGGCGGCACAAGAAGCAGGAGGGCAATGGCAAAAACTGCAAGGACTTTTCGCTGGGCGGAAAATCATGTGATAGCACTGTCAGCAGTGTTTCATTCCGGGAATGGAAACTGGGAAGCAGACTTCCTCAGCAGGCACGACCTCCACCCGGCAGAGTGGAAACTTCATCGGGAAGTTTTCCACATGATTGTAAACCGTTGGGAAATACCAAAGGTGGACATGATGGCGTCCCGTCTGAACAAAAAACGGGACAGGTATTGCGCCAGGTTAAGAGACCCTCAGGCAATAGCTGTGGACGTTCTGGTAACACCGTGGGTGTACCAGTCGTTGTATGTGTTCCATCCTCTGCTTATCATACCTAAGGTACTGAGAATTATAAGACGTAGAGGAGTAAGAACTATACTCATGGCTCCGGATTGGCCAAGAAGGACTTGGTACCCGGAACTTCAAGAGATGCTCACAGAGGACTTATGGCCTCTGCCGCTAAGAAGGGACTTGTTTCAGCAAGTACCATGTCTGTTCCAAGACTTACCGCAGCTGCGTTTGACGGCATGGCGGTGGAACGCCGGATCCTAAGGGAAAAAGGCATTCCGGAAGAGGTCATTCCTACCCTGGTCAAAGCCAGAAAGGAGGTGACCGCACAACATTATCACCACATGTGGAAAAAATATGTTGCGTGGTGCGAGACCAGAAAGGCCCCACGAAGAAATTTCAACTCGGTCGATTCCTACATTTCCTGCAAACAGGAGTGTCTATGGGCCTCAAATTGGGGTCCATTAAGGTTCAAATTTCGGCCCTGTCGATTTTCTTCCAGAAAGAATTGGCTTCAGTTCCTGAAGTCCAGAAGTTTGTCAAGGGAGTATTGCATATACAACCCCTTTTGTGCCTCCAGTGGCACTGTGGGATCTCAACGTAGTTCTGGGATTCCTCAAATCACATTGGTTTAAAACCAGTCAAATCTGTGGTTTTGAAGCATCTCACATGAAAAGTGACCATGCTCTTGGCCCTGGCCTGGACCAGGCGAGTGTCAAATTGGTGGTTTTTTCTCAAAAAAGCCCATATCTGTTTGTCCATTTGGACAGGGCAGAGCTGCGGACTCGTCCCCAGTTCTCTCCCTAAGGTGGTGTCAGTGTTTCACCTGAACCAGTTTATTGTGGTGCCTTGCACCTACTAGGGACTTGGAGGACTCCAAGTTGCTAGATGTTGTCAGGGCCCTGAAAATATAGGTTCCAGGACGGCTGGAGTCAGGAAAACTGACTTGCTGTTATCCTGTATGCACCCAACAATCTGGGTGCTCTTGCTTCTAAGCAGACTATTGCTAGTTGAATGTGTAATACAATTCAGCTTGCACATTCTGTGGCAGGCCTGCCACAGCCAAAATATGTAAATGCCCATTCCACAAGGAAGGTGGGCTCATCTTGGGCGGCTGCCCGAGGGGTCTCGGCTTTACAACTTTGCCGAGCGGCTATTTAGTCAGGGGCAAACACGTTTGTAAAATCCTACAAATTTGATACCCTGGCTAAGGAGGACCTGGAGTTCTCTCATTCGGTGCTGCAGAGTCATCCGCACTCTCCCGCCCGTTTGGGAGCTTTGGTATAATCCCCATGGTCCTTTCAGGAACCCCAGCATCCACTAGGACGATAGAGAAAATAAGAATTTACTTACCGATAATTCTATTTCTCGGAGTCCGTAGTGGATGCTGGGCGCCCATCCCAAGTGCGGATTATCTGCAATACTTGTACATAGTTACAAAAATCGGGTTATTATTGTTGTGAGCCATCTTTTCAGAGGCTCCGCTGTTATCATACTGTTAACTGGGTTCAGATCACAGGTTGTACAGTGTGATTGGTGTGGCTGGTAGGAGTCTTACCCGGGATTCAAAATCCTTCCTTATTGTGTACGCTCGTCCGGGCACAGTATCCTAACTGAGGCTTGGAGGAGGGTCATAGGGGGAGGAGCCAGTGCACACCACCTGATCCTAAAGCTTTACTTTTTGTGCCCTGTCTCCTGCGGAGCCGCTATTCCCCATGGTCCTTTCAGGAACCCCAGCATCCACTACGGACTCCGAGAAATAGAATTATCGGTAAGTAAATTCTTATTTTTAATTTTATCTCATTATCATCCAGTCTATATTAGCAGCAGACACAGTACGGTAGTCCACGGCTGTAGCTACCTCTGTGTTGGCAGTCGCTCGTCATCCATAAGTATACTAGTATCCATCCATCTCCATTGTTTACCTGAGGTGCCTTTTAGTTGTGCCTATTAAAATATGGAGAACAAAAATGTTGAGGTTCCAAAAATAGGGAAAGATCAAGATTGACTTCCACCTCGTGCTGAAGCTGCTGCCACTAGTCATGGCCGAGACGATGAAATGCCATCAACGTCGTCTGCCAAGGCCGATGCCCAATGTCATAGTACAGAGCATGTAAAATCCAAAACACCAAATATCAGTAAAAAAAGGACTCAAAAATCTAAAATAAAATTGTCGGAGGAGAAGCGTAAACTTGCCAATATGCCATTTACCACACGGAGTGGCAAGGAACGGCTGAGGCCCTGGCCTATGTTCATGGCTAGTGGTTCAGCTTCACATGAGGATGGAAGCACTCAGCCTCTCGCTAGAAAAATGAAAAGACTCAAGCTGGCAAAAGCACAGCAAAGAACTGTGCGTTCTTCGAAATCCCAAATCCACAAGGAGAGTCCAATTGTGTCGGTTGCGATGCCTGACCTTCCCAACACTGGACGTGAAGAGCATGCGCCTTCCACCATTTGCACGCCCCCTGCAAGTGCTGGAAGGAGCACCCGCAGTCCAGTTCCTGGTAGTCAGATTGAAGATGTCAGTGTTGAAGTACACCAGGATGAGGAGGATATGGGTGTTGCTGGCGCTGGGGAGGAAATTGACAAGGAGGATTCTGATGGTGAGGTGGTTTGTTTAAGTCAGGCACCCGGGGAGACACCTGTTGTCCGTGGGAGGAATATGGCCATTGACATGCCTGGTGAAAATACCAAAAAAATCAGCTCTTCGGTGTGGAAGTATTTCAACAGAAATGCGGACAACATTTGTCAAGCCGTGTGTTGCCTTTGTCAAGCTGTAATAAGTAGGGGTAAGGACGTTAACCACCTCGGAACATCCTCCCTTATACGTCACCTGCAGCGCATTCATAATAAGTCAGTGACAAGTTCAAAAACTTTGGGCGACAGCGGAAGCAGTCCACTGACCAGTAAATCCCTTCCTCTTGTAACCAAGCTCACGCAAACCACCCCACCAACTCCCTCAGTGTCAATTTCCTCCTTCCCCAGGAATGCCAATAGTCCTGCAGGCCATGTCACTGGCAATTCTGACGAGTCCTCTCCTGCCTGGGATTCCTCCGATGCATCCTTGCGTGTAACGCCTACTGCTGCTGGCGCTGCTGTTGTTGCTGCTGGGAGTCGATGGTCATCCCAGAGGGGAAGTCGTAAGACCACTTTTACTACTTCCACCAAGCAATTGACTGTCCAACAGTCCTTTGCGAGGAAGATGAAATATCACAGCAGTCATCCTGCTGCAAAGCGGATAACTGAGGCCTTGGCATCCTGGGTGGTGAGAAACGTGGTTCCGGTATCCATCATTACTGCAGAGCCAACTAGAGACTTGTTGGAGGTACTGTGTCCCCGGTACCAAATACCATCTAGGTTCCATTTCTCTAGGCAGGCGATACCGAAAATGTACACAGACCTCAGAAAAAGACTCACCAGTGTCCTAAAAAATGCAGCTGTACCCAATGTCCACTTAACCACGGACATTTGGACAAGTGGAGCAGGGCAGGGTCAGGACTATATGACTGTGACAGCCCACTGGGTAGATGTATGGACTCCCGCCGCAAGAACAGCAGCGGCGGCACCAGTAGCAGCATCTCGCAAACGCCAACTCTTTCCTAGGCAGGCTACGCTTTGTATCACCGGTTTCCAGAATACGCACACAGCTGAAAACCTCTTACGGCAACTGAGGAAGATCATCGCGGAATGGCTTACCCCAATTGGACTCTCCTGTGGATTTGTGGCATCGAACAACGCCAGCAATATTGTGTGTGCATTAAATATGGGCAAATTCCAGCACGTCCCATGTTTTGCACATACCTTGAATTTGGTGGTGCAGAATTATTTAAAAAACGAGAGGGGCGTGCAAGAGATGCTGTCGGTGGCCAGAAGAATTGCGGGACACTTTTGGCGTACAGGCACCACGTACAGAAGACTGGAGCAACACCAAAAATGCCTGAACCTGCCCTGCCATCATCTGAAGCAAGAAGTGGTAACGAGGTGGAATTCAACCTTCTATATGCTTCAGAGGTTGGAGGAGCAGCTAAAGGCCATTCAAGCCTATACAATTGAGCACGAAATAGGAGGTGGAATGCACCTGTCTCAAGCGCAGTGGAGAATGATTTCAACGTTGTGCAAGGTTCTGCTGCCCTTTGAACTTGCCACACGTGAAGTCAGTTCAGACACTGCCAGCCTGAGTCAGGTCATTCCCCTCATCAGGCTTTTGCAGAAGAAGCTGGAGACATTGAAGGAGGAGCTAACACAGAGCGATTCCGCTAGGCATGTGGGACTTGTGGATGGAGCCCTTAATTCGCTTAACAAGGATTCACGGGTGGTCAATCTGTTGAAATCAGAGCACTACATTTTGGCCACCGTGCTCGATCCTAGATTTAAAACCTACCTTGGATCTCTCTTTCCGGCACACACAAGCTGCTGGGGTTCAAAGACCTGCTGGTGAAAAAATTGTCAAGTCAAGCGGAACGCGACCTGTCAACATCTCCTCCTTCACATTCTCCCGCAACTGGGGGTGCGAGGAAAAGGCTCAGAATTCCGAGCCCACCCGCTGGCGGTGATGCAGGGCAGTCTGGAGCGACTGCTGATGCTGACATCTGGTCCGGACTGAAGGACCTGCCAACGATTACGGCCATGTCGTCTACTGGCACTGCATATGATTCTCTCCCCATTGAAAGAATGGTGGAGGATTATATGAGTGACCGCATCCAAGTAGGCACGTCAGACAGTCCGTACTTATACTGGCAGGAAAAAGAGGCAATTTGGAGGCCCTTGCACAAACTGGCTTTATTCTACCTAAGTTGCCCTCCCACAAGTGTGTACTCCGAAAGAGTGTTTAGTGCCGCCGCTTACCTTGTCAGCAATCGGCGTACGAGGTTACTTCCAGAAAATGTGGAGAAGATGATGTTCATTAAAATGAATTATAATCAATTCCTCCGTGGAGACATTGACCAGCAGCAATTGCCTCCACAAAGTACACAGGGAGCTGAGATGGTGGATTCCAGTGGGGACGAATTGATAATCTGTGAGGAGCGGGATGTACACGGTGATATATCGGAGGATGATGATGAGGTGGACATCTTGCCTCTGTAGAGCCAGTTTGTGCAAGGAGAGATTAATTGCTTCTTTTTCGGTGGGGGTCCAAACCAACCCGTCATTTCAGTCACAGTCGTGTGGCAGACCCTGTCACTGAAATGATGGGTTGGTTAAAGTGTGCATGTCCTGTTTATACAACATAAGGGTGGGTGGGAGGGCCCAAGGACAATTCCATCTTGCACCTCTTTTTTCTTTCATTTTTCTTTGCGTCATGTGCTGTTTGGGGAGTGTTTTTTGGAAGGGCCATCCTGCGTGACACTGCAGTGCCACTCCTAGATGGGCCAGGTGTTTGTGTCGGCCACTAGGGTCGCTTAGCTTACTCACACAGCTACCTCATTGCGCCTCTTTTTTTCTTTGCGTCATGTGCTGTTTGGGGAGTGTTTTTTGGAAGGGCCATCCTGCGTGACACTGCAGTGCCACTCCTAGATGGGCCAGGTGTTTGTGTCGGCCACTAGGGTCGCTTAGCTTACTCACACAGCTACCTCATTGCGCCTCTTTTTTTTCTTTGCGTCATGTGCTGTTTGGGGAGTGTTTTTTGGAAGGGCCATCCTGCGTGACACTGCAGTGCCACTCCTAGATGGGCCAGGTGTTTGTGTCGGCCACTAGGGTCGCTTAGCTTACTCACACAGCTACCTCATTGCGCCTCTTTTTTTCTTTGCGTCATGTGCTGTTTGGGGAGTGTTTTTTGGAAGGGCCATCCTGCGTGACACTGCAGTGCCACTCCTAGATGGGCCAGGTGTTTGTGTCGGCCACTAGGGTCGCTTAGCTTAGTCATCCAGCGACCTCGGTGCAAATTTTAGGACTAAAAATAATATTGTGAGGTGTTCAGAATAGACTGAAAATTAGTGGAAATTATGGTTTTTGAGGTTAATAATACTTTGGGATCAAAATGACCCCCAAATTCTATGATTTAAGCTGTTTTTTTAGGGTTTTTTGAAAAAAAACACCCGAATCCAAAACACACACGAATCCGACAAAAAAAATTCGGTGAGGTTTTGCCAAAACGCGGTCGAACCCAAAACACGGCCGCGGAACCGAACCCAAAACCAAAACACAAAACCCGAAAAATTTCAAGTGCACATTTCTAGTAAACTGCTGGCTTCAAATGACTACCGCAAGTGAACAACGCTTCAATTCTGGCTGCAATTTGGCCTAAGGAAGTTAGAAGAGCGGAGCTTACCAGGTGTCACACCACCAAGGGATTGTGGTGCTATCTCATAGAACTTGATCTCAATTATCAGAGGACTATTGTTTGATACATACTGTATATATATATATCTGTGTGTGTATGTATGTGTATATATATATATATATATATATATATATATATCTGTGTGTGTATATATATATATATATGTATGTATATATATATATATATATATATATATATATATATATATATATATATATAAATTGCAAATAGTCCCGGCACTCCCCTTACAGGTGATGTATTTGCTGCGGTGCCCTCCTGGTGGAAGCTCCCTTCCACTATGTAGTGTGAAGATGTGGCGGCGGCACTCAACCAGACTTAGCAACTGCAGTTGATAGATTTATTATGCATAATAAATCTATCAACTGCAGTTGCTAAGTCTGGTTGAGTGCCGCCGCCACATCTTCACACTATATATATATATATAATATGCCCATAGTAGTAGTACCGCTTTTACATGATGCCATAGTAGTAGTGCCGCTTTTACATAATGCCCATAGTAGTAGTGACCCTTATATGTAATGCCCATAATAGTAGCAGCATTTTTACGTAATGCCCATAGTAGTAGTGCTTTTTATATGTAATGCCAATAGTAGTAGCGCCGCTTATACATAATGCCCATAGTAGTAGCGCCACTTTTACGTAATGCCCATGGTAGTAGTGCTGCTTTAATGTAATACCCATAGTAGCGCCGTTTTTACGTAATGCCCATAGAAGTAGTGCTGCTTATATGTAATGCCCATAGCAGTATTGCTGCTTACTGTATATGTAATGCCCATAGTAGTAGCGCCTCTTTTACGTAATGCCCATAGTAGTAGCGCTGCTTATACGTAATGCCCATAGTAGCAATCCTGCTTTTACGTAATGCCCATAGCAGTAGTGCTGCTTTTATGTAATGCCCATAGTAGCAGTGCCGCTTATATGTAATGCTCATAGCAGTAGTGCCACTTTTACGTAATGCCCATAGTAGTAGCGCCGCTTATACGTAATGCCCATAGTAGCAATCCTGCTTTTACGTAATGCCCATAGCAGTAGTGCTGCTTTTATGTAATGCCCATAGTAGCAGTGCCGCTTATATGTAATGCTCATAGCAGTAGTGCCACTTTTACGTAATGCCCAAAGTAGTTCGGCCACTTATATGTAATGCCCACAGAAATGGCACTTATACACACAATGCCCAAACACACACACACAGACTCACACACACACACATATATATATATATATGTGTGCGGCAAGAACCATGGACTAATATTTACTTTATGACATCTCAAATTTACAGCTCTATAGATTTACCAAATCTTCAACACTCATTTATATTTACAACCATGAACATTAGAAACTCCTGTGCGAAGATTTGAAAAATGCGCCCCCCCCACCCCCCATATATATAAGAAACACTAATTTGCGTGTGCCTAAGGTCTCACCTGAAAAGACCACCTTACACCCCAGTTTTTGAACCTGCACCAACAGGCCTTGGCCACCACAGGGGAAAAAAATTATTTCTACCATATTAAGCTCCACACTGCAATGCCCCCTACACCATATTATGCCACACACCTGCAATGCCTGTGATACATTATACCCCACAGTAAAGCTTCTAATTACTTTTAAATTACCTGCTCGTTGCTAAGGGTTTCACACACTGGGTGTCATGCTCATTGCCATTCTCATTGCCAGGGGTTTTATGCTCTGGGATCCATGCTCATTGTCAGGGGTTTCATGCTCTGGGGCAGGTGTCATTGTCGTTGCCAGGGGTAATGCTCATTGTCAGGGCTCAGGGGTGTGTAATGCTAGTTGCCAGGCGTGTGTAATGCCAAGAGTGTGTGCTAGCTGCCAGGGGCGTGTAGTGCTGGGGGGGGGGGGGTGTAAAATTAGTTGCCATGGGTATCTAATGCTAGTTGCCAGGGGTGTGTAATGCTATTTGCCATGGGTGTGTAATGCCAGGGGTGTGTAGTGCTCATTGTCAGATGTGTGTAATGCCAGGGGTGTGTAGTGCTCGTTGTCAGCACCTGCCCACCAGCAGCTACCGCCCATCTGCCAGCCCTCATCTCTCTCCTGCCCACCCGCCAGCAGCTCCCGTCCGCCAATCACTCCCTTGCTCCCCCTCCTCCCCGTCATTAGTACTCTGCTTGAGGGTAGAGTTTCGCAAAATGATGCGTTGCGCTATGATGTCATGATGCAAACGTGTCATTACATGAAACTCCGCCTCCCTGAGCAGAGTACTAATGACAGGGAGAAGAGAGGGCACCCGGAGCATGCAAAACTGCTGCAGCGGGCGCCCTGGGCAATGGCAAGGCTAGCTCGCCGCAAGAAATGGCACTGTGTGTTTGTACATATATATATATATATATATATATATATATGTACATATATACTTATAATGTGTGCATAATATATAAGTGTGTGTGTGTGTGTGTGTGTGTATGTGGCAGGTAAGCTTTAAACCAGATAAGCACATTTTCCTCTATGAGACAGCAGTTGCCAGGTTTCTATAAAATCTATGTGAAAGTTTGTGATAGAGTAGGACTTGCGGTGAAATGGGGTCTCGTGGAGTGGGCCACAAGCTTACATGCATTGTACAATTCATAAACCAAAACCCCATTGGTTATTTAGATGTATATTAAAGCATTAAGGTGAATGAAGCTGCTTAGGAGAGTGCTGGGCTTTCTGTTTGGTATATATATATATATATACAGGGCCGGTTCAAGGCCGCTCTGCGCCCCGGGCAGGAAACGGGGCATGGCCTAATACAGGGGGCGTGGTCAGTTACACCCCCTGTACATTACTAGCGCCGCTTGAATGCTGAGCGGTGCGCGATGACGTCATCGAGCACCGCTCAGCAAAGGTACTCTCCACGAAGGGAAACTAGACGCGTAGCGTCTAGTTCCCTTCACAGGAGGCGGGGACACAGGGCCGGGCCGGGCAGCGGAGGCGGACGGGGGACACAGCGGGCAGCAGTGGCGGATCTTGCCACGGTGCGGCGCCCTCCGGATGGCGCCAGCGCCCTTCGGAAGGCGGCGCCCCGGGCAAAAGTCCTGCTTGCCCGTGGCAAGATCCGCTACTGTGTATATATATATATATATATATATATATATATATATATATATATACAAATAATTAGTTTGACTTGTTTAGTTCGAAGACAGGTCAAACAATCCCACAGCATCCCCATGAAAAGAAACTGTTTATAGTTCCCACATATTTAAATCTGTTTGTGCATGTCGCGAAACTGCATGCACAAATTCTTACAGTACAGTACTTTGTTTTCTTTTCCCGCTTGTCTGAACAAACCCTTCTTTTGCAGTTTAAGAAAATATATGTAAACCATTTAAGTGGTGCAGTGATTAGCATTAGTAGGAGATAAGGTACAAGCCCATACTCTCTCTGATGATCTTCATAAAGGAGGAAGCTGTAAAACATACAGCTGTACAAACTCTTTACATAACTACTGTTACCTTCAATAAACACAACCAGAATTTCCCAAACTGACTCATTTTATCTCCCATTTTAGCTCTTATTAATGCATCTCTTCAGGACTTCTAGAAATACTTGTAAGAGCAGGTACAGTAAATAAGTGATCTCATTTAAGCTGAAGGTAATTTTAGATATTGATAGATTTTAAAATACTTTACACTAACCATGATGAGCTGAAGAACACATAACTGAAATTTACTAAAAGCCAAAAGTCACATGTTATTGATCTGTGGCCTTCTGACCTTGGGATCACTGAAGTAATTTGGTGTTGCAGTGCAGCAGAACAAATGATGATTAAGATGCATATTCCTTTTACTTAAATTAGGTAAAAATAGGGGTATATCTACCCCTTGGCCAGGATGGCATTCGTCAGGGCGACGGCAGGTGGGGGTGTCACCTGTGGCCAAGGGGTAGAAGAAGAGCTAGATTAATGGGAAGGCGTGGGGACTCTGTAACCTGGGCTCCCTTCTCTTGGGGAGCCCTCAGCCGGAGTACAGCACACAGCAGCTGACCTATGAAAGGAGGAGTTGTACTGCCATTCGCTGGTAATGGGCCCGGTGATTAGGCGGAATGGAGGACTGCTGCACATGTACAGTGTGTGGCAGGAGACCCTGGCTGTGAGTACCGGACAGTGACACACATCTCCCTTATACCACTACTTCCTGTGTATAGTCACAGTCACCTAAATTGTTCTGGGAGAGGGTGCAGTGTATGGGGAGCAGCGTGTGAGAGAGCTGTTATGCCGTGTGTGAGGGGGGTGTATATGGGGGCAGCATGGGAGGAGGGGTGTCATGCAGCATGTGGGGAGCAGCTTTTGAGGAGGGATGTCATACAGTGTATGGGGAGCAGAGTGTGAGGGAGCTGCCATGCAGTGTACGGGGAGCAGCATGTTAGGGAAGCATCATGCAGTATATGGGCAGCAGCATGTGAGGATGGGTGTCATGCAATGTATGGGGAGCAGCTTTTGAGGAGGGATATCATACAGTGTATGGGGAGCAGAGTGTGAGGGAGCTGCCATGCAGTGTACGGGGAGCAGCATGTTAGGGAAGTATCATGCAGTATATGGGCAGCAGCATGTGAGGATGGGTGTCATGCAATGAATGGGGAGCAGCTTTTGAGGAGGGTTGTCATGCAGTGTATGGCAGTGACGTGCGGTGAGGTCATTGGCTGGGGAGGCACTGAGATAGGAGGCGTGTCCATTGTAGTAGAACCCCTTATACTATCTAGTACTGGTGCCCCTTTCACCTTATAGCACACGGTACGAGCTGAAATTCACATTATAGCACACGGTACGAGCCGAAATTCACATTGTAGCACACTGAATGAGCCAACATTCACATTGTAGCACACTGAATGAGCCAACATTCACATTGTAGCACACTGAATGAGCCAACATTAACATTGTAGCACACTGAATGAGCCGAAATTCACATTGTAGCACACTGAATTGTCACGTCTAGCAAAGTTTGGGGATCCGGCAGTTGAGACTTGCCCAAGGAGGTAGCAGGCTGGGGAAGAACAAAATGAGGGGGTTGGATATAGTTCCTTTGCATGGGATACGGAGCAATGAAGAATGTAGGCGGAGTTTGAGAGTCAATGGAAAGTATTTATTATATACAGAGCAGAGGTAGAAAACTGAGGTTGATGAACGGTGACTTGAGAACGTGGTCGTAGACAAAGAACTGTGGAACTGTGGGTGAGAGAAAAACGAGGCTGAAGACCAGATCCGTGGTCTGCGACTTATGAGATGAAACTGCAGTAGAGGAGCTGAGAACTGTGGACGGTAGTTTGGGTTGTGACTGGAGACTGAGAACTGTAGACTGTGGCTTGAAAGATGAAGCTGGAGATAACGAGCTGAGGACTGTGAATGGTGGTTCGAGGACTTGGCTGGAAGCAAGAATCTGCGGACTGTGGCTTGGAGGACGAGGCAAGAGACCCGGGGTCGTCCGTGCCCAAAGGGTCTTACTGAACCGGGTTTTCCAAGAGCGTCTCCACGGGCAGCAGCAGGCTAGGAACGGGAAAACTGCAGCAGCAACTGAGAACTGGCAAAGCAGGGTTAGAAGTACCAGAATACAGCAGGAATCCTGGGAGCACAGACTAAAGCACCTACAACAGGGTTGTAACTTGAAGCACTGGCATCCCTGTCCTAAACCAGCCCCCTTTTATAGGAAGAAGTCTCCCTGGATTGGCTGGAAAACTAGGAACAGGAATTATGTCAGAAACTTGGTCTCCAACATGGCGGCGCCCAGTAATGCAGACCTTTTCTGACAACATGCTGCTCACTGCCCCAGGTCTCCTAGGCAACGGCTTAGCGAGAGCGAGCTGCTGCAGCGGCGTCCCGCCGCCATGAGCGGACCCCCTCAACGCCATTACCGCTGCCTGTACCCTTGAACCCAGCGCCGCAGCCCTCCACTGCCGCTGCCCGGCCGCCCGTGAAGCCCGCCCCGCGGCCCCAGCGTTCCGGTAAGACCCCGGACGCTGACAGTACCCCCCCCCCCTTTCCGGGTGGACTCCGGACACCTATAAGGTTTAGCTGGAAATTTGGCATGAAATGTCCGAAGAAGTCTTGGGGCATGGACATTCTCTGCCTCTACCCAGGACCTTTCCTCAGGTCCATATCCCTTCCAATCAACTAGGTACTGGAGGCGACCATATCGTTTGCGGGAGTCGAGGATCTTATGAATCTCAAATTCATCTCCTTGTGTTGACTGGATCTTGGGTGATTTAGGTAGAGCAGCTCTGAATCGATTGAGTACCAACGGGTTTAAGAGAGAAATATGAAAAGCGTTAGGGATTCTTAAATGTGGAGGTAACTTCACCTTGTAAGCCACAGGATTCAAAACTCTTTCGATTGGGTAGGGCCCAATAAACCTGGGAGCAAACTTCTTAGTAGGAACCTTCAATCTTAGGTTACGTGTGGAAACCCAAACCCGATCTCCCACTTTAAGACTTGGTACCGCTTTTCGCTTTAGATCTGCGCAGGTCTTCTACTTCTTGGATGTCTTGAGCAAGGCCTTGTGAATTTGTTTCCAGGTTTCAGTAAATTGTCTAAGTGTTGACTCTGCGGCAGGAACCTCGAGTGTAGGCAGAAGTTGGAAGTCAGGAACTTTCGGATGATAACCATAATTAATGAAAAATGGAGAAGATTTTGTGGCAGAATGATAAAGATTGTTATGGGCAAATTCTGCAAATGGAGGAAGTCCAGCCAGTCGTACTGAGAGGAGGACATGAATAAACGCAGAAATGTCTCCAGGTCCTGGTTCACTCTTTCTGTTTGACCATCCGTTTGAGGATGATATCCTGAGGAGAAATTCAATTTCACGCCAAGAGCAGAACATAGAGATCTCCAAAACTTGGCCACAAACTGGGGACCTCTATCTGATACGATTTCCTGCGGTAATCCATGGAGACGAAAAATCTCTGCTATGAATAATTTTGCCAGCTGGGATGCTGATGGAAGACTGGCCAGGGGAACAAAGTGTGCCATTTTAGAAAATCGATCAACTATGACCCATACGGTGTTCCGTCCGCCAGACACAGGCAAATCCGTAATAAAGTCCATAGAAATATGTGTCCATGGTCTTTGCGGCACAGGTAGCGGATGAAGTAACCCGGCTGGAGGACCTTTAGGACTTTTATGCTGAGCACACTTTGGACAGGCAGCCACGAATTCCTGTACATCAGTCCTGAGATGAGGCCACCAGTAGGAGCGCTAAATTAATTTGAGCGTTTTATGACCACCCGCATGGCCCATGAAGGAGGAGGAGTGAGCCCATGTAAGCAGTCTCTTGCGAAGATTTGGACCAAAGAAGATCTTTCCTGGAGGAGGAAGTGGAGAGGTATTGGTTGCTGAAAAAGAGGTGGAGTCTAAGATGTATTGTTCTTTTGAACGGTCAGAGGGTTCTTCAGAACTCAAGAAACGAGATAATGCATCTGCCTTTTTGTTGAGGGACCCTGGGCGGTAACTAAGTTTAAAGTTGAAACGGGTAAAGAAGAGTGCCCATCTTGCTTAACGTGGATTCAGACATCGGGCTGACTGTAGATACAGGAGGTTCTTATGATCCGTGGTTACCGAGATTGGATGCTGAGCTCCCTCCAACAAATACCTCCACTCCTCAAAGGCTAACTTAATTGCTAGTAATTCTTGCTCCCCAATAGCGTAATTCTGCTCAGCGGGGGAGAATCTTCGCGAGAAGAATGCACAAGGATGGACTTTCTTGTCTTTGAAGAGCTGAGATAAAACTGCTCCCACTCCTACCGTGGAGGCATCGACTTCCACCCGGAACGGACAACTGAGATCAGGTTGTCGAAGAACAGGAGCGGTCATGAAGGTCTTCTTTAACGATGAAAAGGCTTCTAAAGCCTCTGGAGACCATTTGGCTGGATCGGCTCCTTTCCTGGTTAATGCTGTTATGGGGGCTATCACAGAGGATTAATTCTGAATGAATCTTTGGTAGAAGTTAGCGAACCCCAGGAAACGTTGAACTCCCTTAAGTGAAGCTGGAAGCGACCAATCCTGAATCGCTTGGACTTTAGCGGGATCCATCTGCAATTTCTGCCCTGAAAGGATGTAACCGAGGAATGGAATCGTGGGTACTACGAAGATGCACTTCTCGAGCTTACAAAATAGTTGATTCCTCCGTAAACGAGTTAGAACTTCTTTGACTTGTTCTCGATGGGTCTACAGAACCCTAGAAAAAGTGAGGATGTCATCCAAGTAAACCACCAAGCAGTCATAGAGGAGATCTCTGAAGATTTCATTAACGAATTCTTGAAAGACGGCTGGGGCGTTACATAGGCCGAAAGGCATTACCAGATATTCGTAGTGGCCGTCGCGGGTATTAAAAGCCGTCTTCCATTCGTCACCTGGGCGAATACGTATAAGGTTGTAGGCTCCCCGTAAGTCCAGCTTAGTGAATACAGTAGCTCCTTTAACACGGTCGAACAGTTCTGGAATTAGAGGTAATGGATATCTGTTCTTAATTGTAATGTCATTGAGACCTCTATAGTCAATACAGGGCCGCAGACCCCCATCCTTCTTTTTGACAAAGAAAAACCCCGCCCCAGCCGGATAGGTGGATGACCTAATGAACCCTTTTTCCAAGTTCTCCCGGATATACTCCGACATGGCCTGAGTCTCAGGGAGTGAGAGCGGGAAGATTCGACCTCGGGGAGGAGTCTTGCCGGGTACCAGATCAATGGGACAATCCCAAGTGCGATGCGGAGGCAAGGTGTCTGCCCCATGCTTACTAAAAACATCTTGGAAGGCCTGGTATTCTGCAGGGAGGCTGGAAGGACTAGAAGAGCAGAGAGGTTTTACAGAGGGCAAACAGTTCCGGAAGCAGTTTCGTCCCCAGGAAAGAACATCCATGGTTTGCCAATCTATGTGGGGATTGTGTCTACTTAACCATGGAAATCCTAGGATCAGTTCGTGAGAGGCTTTGGGAATTACTAGGAAAGAGATGTTTTCCGAATGAAGAGCTCCAACCTTCATCTTAAGAGGAATTGTACGAAGAGTGATAATTCCCTCAGGAATATGACTTCCATCCACAGCAGTAATTGAGATGGTACGATCCAAACGGACCGTTTGTATCCCAGATCGTTTGACCAGAGCTGATGTAATAAAACTATCGGCGGCTCCAGAGTCGAGTAGTGCAGGGATGAGAAGAGAGGAAGAAGGAAGCTCCAGGTGGGTTAACAAGACTGACTCTTTCTTGGCAAGTAATTCTGAGAATTCTCCTAGCTTGACCTCTCCTGCACAAGCTAGGAGCGGGCGTTTCCCGGACGTTGGCTACAAGATTTAACAAAATGATCAGGTGCACCACAGTACAGGCATAAGTCCCCTTGTCGCCGTCTCTGACGTTCCTCGTTGGAAAGACAGGAACGATTGATCTGCATGGGTTCCTCAGTAGTTGGAGTTGATGGTGTTGGTGGAGGAACGACTCGAGGCCTGGGACGATCTGACCGTGATTTCTCCATACAGCATTCTCTGTATCTTAAGTCTAATTTATTGCATAGGGAAATTAACTTATCCAACTTATCAGGTACGTCCTGAGTCGCGAGGTCATCTTTGATCTTCTTGGAGAGACCGCTCCAGAAAGCTGCGATGAGAGCCTCCTCATTCCAGTTCAGTTCAGAGGAGAGAGTACGAAACTGGATCACGTACTGACTGACCGTACGCGTGCCCTGACGCAGGCGCAGGATCTCCAATGAGGCAGCAGAAGTCCTGCCCGGTTCGTCGAAGATTCTTCGAAAGGCGGCTACAAACTCTGAGTAGTTAGACAGGATTGGATACGACCTCTCCCACAATGGTGACGCCCATTCCAACGCTTGCCCAGTAAGTAAAGAAATTATATAGGCTACCTTGGTTCGTGCTGATGGGAAACTGTCCGACTGTAGTTCGAACTGGATTTCACACTGGTTAAGAAACACACGGCATTGCTTTGGATTCCCATCGAATTTACTGGGAGATGGCAAATGCAACCGTGGAAGTGGACCTGGCACAGGAGGAAGCGGAACCGGAGGTGCTAATGTGGGAGCAGCTGTAGGAACTTGAGGAGCCGTCATGGCAACACAGAGAGAATCGAGACGTTTGGACATACTCTGCATGAACTGCACAATTTGAGATTGTGTGGCCTCCTGCTTACTTAAGCGAGACCAGATATCTGCGGTTGAATCTCCTCCTGAGGCCTGATCACCCGTCAAATCCATTTGGCCAGTGTTTACTGTCACGTCTAGCAAAGTTTGGGGATCCGGCAGTTGAGACTTGCCCAAGGAGGTAGCAGGCTGGGGAAGAACAAAATGAGGGGGTTGGATATAGTTCCTTTGCATGGGATACGGAGCAATGAAGGATGTAGGCGGAGTTTGAGAGTCAATGGAAAGTATTTATTATATACAGAGCAGAGGTAGAAAACTGAGGTTGATGAACGGTGACTTGAGAACGTGGTCGTAGACAAAGAACTGTGGAACTGTGGGTGAGAGTAAAACGAGGCTGAAGACCAGATCCGTGGTCTGCGACATATGAGATGAAACTGCGGTAGAGGAGCTGAGAACTGTGGACGGTAGTTTGGGTTGTGACTGGAGACTGAGAACTGTAGACTGTGGCTTGAAAGATGAAGCTGGAGATAACGAGCTGAGGACTGTGAATGGTGGTTCGAGGACTTGGCTGGAAGCAAGAATCTGCGGACTGTGGCTTGGAGGACGAGGCAAGAGACCCGGGGTCGTCCGTGCCCAAAGGGTCTTACTGAACCGGGTTTTCCAAGAGCGTCTCCACGGGCAGCAGCAGGCTAGGAACGGGAAAACTGCAGCAGCAACTGAGAACTGGCAAAGCAGGGTTAGAAGTACCAGAATACAGCAGGAATCCTGGGAGCACAGACTAAAGCACCTACAACAGGGTTGTAACTTGAAGCACTGGCATCCCTGTCCTAAACCAGCCCCCTTTTATAGGAAGAAGTCTCCCTGGATTGGCTGGAAAACTAGGAACAGGAATTATGTCAGAAACTTGGTCTCCAACATGGCGGCGCCCAGTAATGCAGACCTTTTCTGACAACATGCTGCTTACTGCCCCTGGTCTCCTAGGCAACGGCTTAGCGAGAGCGAGCTGCTGCAGCGGCGTCCCGCCGCCATGAGCGGACCCCCTCAACGCCATTACCGCTGCCTGTACCCTTGAACCCAGCGCCGCAGCCCTCCACCGCCGCTGCCCGGCCGCCCGTGAAGCCCGCCCCGCGGCCCCAGCGTTCCGGTAAGACCCCGGACGCTGACAGTACACCCCCCCCCCCTTTGCGGGTGGACTCCGGACACCTATAAGGTTTAGCTGGAAATTTGGCATGAAATGTCCGAAGAAGTCTTTGGGCATGGACATCCTCTGCCTCTACCCAGGACCTTTCCTCAGGTCCATATCCCTTCCAATCAACTAGGTACTGGAGGCGACCATATCGTTTGCGGGAGTCGAGGATCTTATGAATCTCAAATTCATCTCCTTGTGTTGACTGGATCTTGGGTGATTTAGGTAGAGCAGCTCTGAATCGATTGAGTACCAACGGTTTTAAGAGAGAAATATGAAAAGCGTTAGGGATTCTTAAATGTGGAGGTAACTTCACCTTGTAAGCCACAGGATTCAAAACTCTTTCGATTGGGTAGGGCCCAATAAACCTGGGAGCAAACTTCTTAGTAGAAACCTTCAATCTTAGGTTACGTGTGGAAACCCAAACCCGATCTCCCACTTTAAGACTTGGTACCGCTTTTCGCTTTAGATCTGCGTAGGTCTTATACTTCTTGGATGTCTTGAGCAAGGCCTTGTGAATTTGTTTCCAGGTTTCAGTAAATTGTCTAAGTGTTGACTCTGCGGCAGGAACCTCGAGTGTAGGCAGAAGTTGGAAGTCAGGAACTTTCGGATGATAACCATAATTAATGAAAAATGGAGAAAATTTTGTGGCAGAATGATAAAGATTGTTATGGGCATATTCTGCAAATGGGAGGAAGTCCAGCCAGTCGTACTGAGAGTAGGACATGAATAAACGCAGAAATGTCTCCAGGTCCTGGTTCACTCTTTCTGTTTGACCATCCGTTTGAGGATGATATCCTGAGGAGAAATTCAATTTCACGCCAAGAGCAGAACATAGAGATCTCCAAAACTTGGCCACAAACTGGGGACCTCTATCTGATACGATTTCCTGCGGTAATCCATGGAGACGAAAAATCTCTGCTATGAATAATTTTGCCAGCTGGGATGCTGATGGAAGACTGGCCAGGGGAACAAAGTGTGCCATTTTAGAAAATCGATCAACTATGACCCATACGGTGTTCCGTCCGCCAGACACAGGCAAATCCGTAATAAAGTCCATAGAAATATATGTCCATGGTCTTTGCGGCACAGGTAGCGGATGAAGTAACCCGGCTGGAGGACCTTTAGGACTTTTATGCTGAGCACACTTTGGACAGGCAGCCACGAATTCCTGTACATCAGTCCTGAGATGAGGTATTGGTTGCTGAAAAAGAGGTGGAGTCTAAGATGTATTGTTCTTTTGAACGGTCAGAGGGTTCTTCAGAACTCAAGGAACGAGATAATGCATCTGCCTTTTTGTTGAGGGACCCTGGGCGGTAACTAAGTTTAAAGTTGAAACGGGTAAAGAAGAGTGCCCATCTTGCTTAACGTGGATTCAGACATCGGGCTGACTGTAGATACAGGAGGTTCTTATGATCCGTGGTTACCGAGATTGGATGCTGAGCTCCCTCCAACAAATACCTCCACTCCTCAAAGGCTAACTTAATTGCTAGTAATTCTTGCTCCCCAATAGCGTAATTCTGCTCAGCGGGGGAGAATCTTCGCGAGAAGAATGCACAAGGATGGACTTTCTTGTCCTCGAAGAGCTGAGATAAAACTGCTCCCACTCCTACCGTGGAGGCATCGACTTCCACCAGGAACGGACGACTGAGATCAGGTTGTCGAAGAACAGGAGCGGTCATGAAGGCCTTCTTTAACGATGAAAAGGCTTCTAAAGCCTCTGGAGACCATTTGGCTGGATCGGCTCTTTCCTGGTTAATGCTGTTATGGGGGCTATGACAGAGGATTAATTCTGAATGAATCTTCGGTAGAAGTTAGCGAACCCCAGGAAACGTTGAACTCCCTTAAGTGAAGCTGGAAGCGACCAATCCTGAATCGCTTGGACTTTAGCGGGATCCATCTGCAATTTCTGCCCTGAAAGGATGTAACCGAGGAATGGAATCGTGGGTACTTCGAAGGTGCACTTCTCGAGCTTACAAAATAGTTGATTCCTCCGTAAACGAGTTAGAACGTCTTTGACTTGTTCTCGATGGGTCTACAGATCCCTAGAAAAAATGAGGATGTCATCCAAGTAAACCACCAAGCAGTCATAGAGGAGATCTCTGAAGATTTCATTAACGAATTCTTGAAAGACGGCTGGGGCGTTACATAGGCCGAAAGGCATTACCAGATATTCGTAGTGGCCGTCGCGGGTATTAAAAGCCGTCTTCCATTCGTCACCTGGGCGAATACGTATAAGGTTGTAGGCTCCCCGTAAGTCCAGCTTAGTGAATACAGTAGCTCCTTTAACACGGTCGAACAGTTCTGGAATTAGAGGTAATGGATATCTGTTCTTAATTGTAATGTCATTGAGACCTCTATAGTCAATACAGGGCCGCAGACCCCCATCCTTCTTTTTGACAAAGAAAAACCCCGCCCCAGCCGGATAGGTGGATGACCTAATGAACCCTTTTTCCAAGTTCTCCCGGATATACTCCGACATGGCCTGAGTCTCAGGGAGTGAGAGCGGGAAGATTCGACCTCGGGGAGGAGTCTTGCCGGGTACCAGATCAATGGGACAATCCCAAGTGCGATGCGGAGGCAAGGTGTCTGCCCCATGCTTACTAAAAACATCTTGGAAGGCCTGGTATTCTGCAGGGAGGCTGGAAGGACTAGAAGAGCAGAGAGGTTTTACAGAGGGCAAACAGTTCTGGAAGCAGTTTCGTCCCCAGGAAAGAACATCCATGGTTTGCCAATCTATGTGGGGATTGTGTCTACTTAACCATGGAAATCCTAGGATCAGTTCGTGAGAGGCTTTGGGAATTACTAGGAAAGAGATGTTTTCCGAATGAAGAGCTCCAACCTTCATCTTAAGAGGAATTGTACGAAGAGTGATAATTCCCTCAGGAATATGACTTCCATCCACAGCAGTAATTGAGATGGTACGATCCAAACGGACTGTTTGTATCCCAGATCGTTTGACCAGAGCTGATGTAATAAAACTATCGGCGGCTCCGGAGTCGAGTAGTGCAGGGATGAGAAGAGAGGAAGAAGGAAGCTCCAGGTGGGTTAACAAGACTGACTCTTTCTTGGCAAGTAATTCTGAGAATTCTCCTAGCTTGACCTCTCCGGCACAAGCTAGGAGCGGGCGTTTCCCGGACGTTGGCTACAAGATTTAACAAAATGATCAGATGCACCACAGTACAGGCATAAGTTCCCTTGTCGCCGTCTCTGACGTTCCTCGTTGGAAAGACAGGAACGATTGATCTGCATGGGTTCCTCAGTAGTTGGAGTTGATGGTGTTGGTGGAGGAACGACTCGAGGCCTGGGACGATCTGACCGTGATTTCTCCATACAGCATTCTCTGTATCTTAAGTCTAATTTATTGCATAGGGAAATTAACTTATCCAACTTATCAGGTACGTCCTGAGTCGCGAGGTCATCTTTGATCTTCTTGGAGAGACCGCTCCAGAAAGCTGCGATGAGAGCCTCCTCATTCCAGTTCAGTTCAGAGGAGAGAGTACGAAACTGGATCACGTACTGACTGACCGTATGCGTGCCCTGACCCAGGCGCAGGATCTCCAATGAGGCAGCAGAAGTCCTGCCCGGTTCGTCGAAGATTCTTCGAAAGGCGGCTACAAACTCTGAGTAGTTAGACAGGATTGGATCCGACCTCTCCCACAATGGTGACGCCCATTCCAACGCTTGCCCAGTAAGTAAAGAAATTATATAGGCTACCTTGGTTCGTGCTGATGGGAAACTGGCCGACTGTAGTTCGAATTGGATTTCACACTGGTTAAGAAACCCACGGCATTGCTTTGGATTCCCATCGAATTTACTGGGAGATGGCAAATGCAACCGTGGAAGTGGACCTGGCACAGGAGGAAGCGGAACCGGAGATGCTAATGTGGGAGCAGCTGTAGGAACTTGAGAAGCCGT
The DNA here is from genome assembly GCF_028390025.1 of Pseudophryne corroboree. Taxonomy (NCBI): domain Eukaryota; kingdom Metazoa; phylum Chordata; class Amphibia; order Anura; family Myobatrachidae; genus Pseudophryne; species Pseudophryne corroboree. The sequence goes on along the minus strand of NC_086449.1, from coordinate 592,037,387 downwards.
CATGGCAACACAGAGAGAATCGAGACGTTCGGACATACTCTGCATGAACTGCACAATTTGAGATTGTGTGGCCTCCTGCTTACTTGAGCGAGACCAGATATCTGCGGTTGAATCTCCTCCTGAGGCCTGATTACCCGTCGAATCCATTTGGCCAGTGCTTACTGTCACGTCTAGCAAAGTTTGGGGATCTGGCAGTTGAGACTTGCCCAAGGAGGTAGCAGGCTGGGGAAGAACAAAATGAGGGGGTTGGATATAGTTCCTTTGCATGGGATACGGAGCAATGAAGGATGTAGGCGGAGTTTTAGAGTCAATGGAAAGTATTTATTATGTACAGAGCAGAGGTAGAAAACTGAGGTTGATGAACGGTGACTTGAGAACGTGGTCGTAGACAAAGAACTGTAGAACTGTGGTTGAGAGTAAAACGAGGCTGAAGACAAGATCCGTGGTCTTCGACTTATGAGATGAAACTGCGGTAGAGGAGCTGAGAACTGTGGACGGTAGTTTGGGTCGTGACTGGAGACTGAGAACTGTAGACTGTGGCTTGAAAGATGTAGCTGGAGATAAAGAGCTGAAGACTGTGAATGGTGGTTCGAGGACTTGGCTGGAAGCAAGAATCTGCGTACTGTGGCTTGGAGGACGAGGCAAGAGACCCGGGGTCGTCCGTGCCCAAAGGGTCTTACTGAACCGGGTTTTCCAAGAGCGTTTCCACGGGCAGCAGCAGGCTAGGAACGGGAAAACTGCAGCAGCAACTGAGAACTGGCAAAGCAGGGTTAGAAGTACCAGAATACAGCAGGAATCCTGGGAGCACAGGCTAAAGCACCTACAACAGGGTTGTAACTTGAAGCACTGGCATCCCTGTCCTAAACCAGACCCCTTTTATAGGAAGAAGTCTCCCTGGATTGGCTGGAAAACTAGGAACAGGAATTATGTCAGAAACTTGGTCTCCAACATGGCGGCGCCCAGTAATGCAGACCTTTTCTGACAACATGCTGCTCACTGCCCCTGGTCTCCTAGGCAACGGCTTAGCGAGAGCGAGCTGCTGCAGCGGCGTCCCGCCGCCACGAGCGGACCCCCTCAACACCATTACCGCTGCCTGTACCCTTGAACCCAGCGCCGCAGCCCTCCACCGCCGCTGCCCGGCCGCCCGTGAAGCCCGCGGGCCCAGCGTTCCGGTAAGACCCGGGACGCTGACATGAATGAGCCGACATTAACATTGTAGCACACTGAATGAGCTGAAATTCACATTGTAGCACACTGAATGAGCCGAAATTCACATTGTAGCACACTGAATGAGCCGAAATTCACATTGTAGCACACTGAATGAGCCGACATTCACATTGTAGCACACTAAATGTGCCGAAATTCACATTGTAGCACACTGAATGAGCCGGAATTCACATTGTAGCACACTGAATGAGCCGAAATTCACATTGTATCACACTGAAAGAGCCGAAATTCACATTGTAGCACACTGAATGAGCCGAAATTCACATTGTAGCACACTGAATGAGCTGAAATTGTGACAGCAGGGACAGCCAGAGTGACAGCAGAGACAGGGAGAGAGAGTGATGACAGGGAGAAAGAGAGTGATGACAGTGACAGCAGAGAGAGAGAGAGTGACAGTAGGGACAGTAACAACAGGGAGAGAGGGTGACGGCAGGGGAACATTACCTGAGTGTGGTCGGCGGAGGCACCCATGGGCAGCGGCGGTGATAGGGAGTCCTTTGGTGCGATGAGGTCCTTCTGACCGTCATTTGTTGTGGCTGGTGGCTGGCGGCGGTGAGCGGCTGGCCAGGGGCGTAAGTTAATACCAGATGCCCGGAGGCGAAAAAGATCATATTGCCCCTCCCACTCAGCCCAGTTCAGGTATACACACAAAGCCACATATACACGCATACACACACTTACATATATAAAAATACACACCCAGCTACATTTATAAACAGCCATATACACACACACACACACATTATACCACTTATACACAAATAGCCACACATATATAGCCACATATCTACATACTCCGTCACACACACGCAGCCACATTTACACACACACACACATGTTCCCACACTGACACTCTCCTCCATTAGTTCCAGACTGAGCTGTCAGTGGGGCGGGAGCTGTCATAAGTATCTTCTTTGTATTATTTTAATAATTAATCACAGGGGAGGCACTGCCTCCGCTGCCTTTCCTGACTGCACGTCCCTGGTGTATGGGGAGCAGCATGTGAGGAGGGGTGACATGCAATGTATGGGGTGCAGAGTGTGAGGGGTGTGTCATGCAGTGTATGATATGCAGAGTGTTAGGGGTGTGTCATGCAGTGTATGGGCAGCAGCATGTGAGGAGGGGTGTCATGTAATGTATGTGGTGCAGAGTGTGAGGGGTGTGTCATGCAGTGTATGATATGCAGAGTGTTAGGGGTGTGTCATGCAGTGTATGGGCAGCAGCATGTGAGGAGGGGTGTCATGTAATGTATGGGGTGCAGAGTGTGAGGGGTGTGTCATGCAGTGTATGGTAGGCAGAGTGTGAGGGGGCTGTCATGCAGTGTATGGGGAGCAGCATGTGAGGGGGTATCATGCAGTATATGGGTAGCTGCATGTGAGGAGGGGTGTCATGCAGTGTATGATGAGCAAAGTGTAAGGGGGTGTCATGCAGTGTATGGGGAGCAAAGTGTAAGGGGGCTGTCATGCAGTGCATGGGGAGCAGTGTGTGAAGAGGTGTTGCATGCAGTGTATGGAGAGCAGAGTGTGAGGGAAGTATCATGCAGTATATGGGTAACAGCATGTGAGTAGGGGTGTCATGCAGTGTATGGGTAGCAGCATGTGAGGGAATTATCATGCAGTATATGGGGAGCAGCATGTGAGGAGGGGTGGCATGCAGTGTATGGGGAGCGAGTGTGAGGGGGTGTTATGCAGTGTATGGAGAGCAGAGTGTGAGGGAAGTATCATGCAGTATATGGGGAGCAGCATGTGAGGAAGGGTGGCATGCAGTGTATGGGTAGCAGCATGTGAGGGAAGTATCATGCAGTATATGGGGAGCAGCATGTGAGGAGGGATGGCATGCAGTGTATGGGGAGCGAATGTGAGGGGGTGTTATGCAGTATATGGAGAGCAGAGTGTGAGGGAAGTATCATGCAGTATATGGGGAGCAGCATGTGAGGAGGGGTGGCATGCAGTGTATGGGTAGCAGCATGTGAGGGAAGTATCATGCAGTATATGGGGAGCAGCATGTGAGGAGGGGTGGCATGCAGTGTATATGGAGCAAGTGTGAGGGGGTGTTATGCAGTGTATGAGGAGTGAGTGTGAGGGGGTTGTCGTGCAGTGTATGGAGAGCAGAGTGTGAGGGAAGTATCATGCAGTATGTGGGTAGCAGCATGTGAGGGGTGGCATGCAGTGTATAGGGAGCGAATGTGAGGAGGAGTGTCATGCAGTTATGGGGTGTAGTGTGTAAGAAGGGGCTATTCTTACTGAGCATGTGAATTGGGAGATCAAAGGTGAGACTGAGAATTTCTGACCTGGCTAGGACTGGACAAATAGTACACATGTAGACCGCTTAGAGGGAGGTGCCTCCACCGCCAGATATGACCATCCAGTGTGGGTATAACATTTAAGGGGCTCTAATACTATGTACATAATGTGTAAGGGGCACTTTTACTTTGTGGCATAATGATAAGGGGCACTTTTACTGTGTGGCATAGTTTGTATAAAGTGTACTACTGTGTAGAATAAGGGGGTCTAGTGTGCAGTGTAAGTATGATGGGTACTACTGTGTTGCATAACATGAATAAGATACATCTGTGTGGTGTAATGTGAATAAGAGACTGTACTATGTGGTGTAATATGAGTAAGGGGCACTACTGTGTGGCATAGTTTGAATTGGGGGCACTATTGTGTGGCAATGCCCATTCCCTATAAGACCATGCCTCTTTTTTTATGCAGACAAACTATTTCTATTTAAAATATGAGTAAGGGGAGCGCACCAATCCCTTTCTTTACCTGGGGTGCTCGGACCCCTAAATACACCCCTGGGTGAAAATATTAATTTGCACCTACTTTTGTAAAACTTAAGTATGCATTCATTAAGCAAGCAACAAGGGTATCTCATTGAAATCTCCTGCTTCCTATCATCCCAGAATTGGAACAAGGTCCCAATAAACTTGTATGGAAACCTCCTTATTTTTCCAATTTGTCAAATTCCCAATAAATGTACATCATTTTTGGAATTTGATTACGGTTGAAGATGGAATCCATTCTTGAAGTTCTGCTCCTTCCTATGGGAAGTAGTCCCAAGTAGTGAAGAGGGATCCATTGGGATCCCTCCGTCCTCTTTAGACTCTTTCCACCGGACATCGGCTATTCGTGTGTATGCGAGAATCCCAGTCAGGCTCGGCAATGTTGTTTCACTGGTATGGTAGTGGCAGTGTTACGTTTCAGTGCTGTTATAGTAGCAGTGAGAGGGAATGTGGGAAAGCCGATTTTTAGATCAGTTGTCCCCACACCGGAGTAATGTTGAATTGCTCTGGTGTTTTAAAATGCACCGCTGCTACTTCCAGCAAGATAGATACTAAATTAGCACTGCCCCTTCATGAATAGAGTCCTATGTGAGCAACACTGACCGATAACAGCAGGCATCATGAAAACAGAGCTGCCACAGAAGTTTAGGTGTTAGGAATGAACATCAATCGTCGATCATTTACAACCATCAATGGTTTTTTTTGTTGCTGATGCCAGTGTTTCTTCCATTTGATGGCAGCTTTATGATATTCACTGCCATCTAATGGTATGGAAATGATGGTCTTCCGATAATAAAATACAACTGTTAAAAACCACACTAGGTCTCTATTGCACATGCATGTTATTTTTGAACTTGCGTGAACCATTATGGTGATCCTTCAGTCGAATTGTTCTGATTTCATTGCAAGACTCGATATTGGAAATGTGCCCCCCCCCCGCAGGAGTGCAAAAGCATCGCACAGCAGCGATGCTTTTGCATTTGAGGAGTAACTCCCAGCCAGCGCAACTCCTGCGGCTGGCCGGGAGAACCTCTTCGCTGCCCCTGTTCGCAGCGGCTGCATGTGACATCACACAGCCGCTGCAGCCCGCCCCCCCCCCCCCGCACGGTCCAGCAATGCCTGCTATGGCCGGACCGCGCCCCCCAAAACGGCGGGTAAATGCCGGCGTCCATTCCCCTCCCGCCCAGCAACCACCTCTGCCTGTCAACCAGGCAGAGGCGATCGCTAGGGACTGGCGGCCGGCGGCGCAGGTGCATGCGCAGTTCCTACCCAATCGCTGCGCTGCGATAAACTGCTGCGAGCGATCGGGTCGGAATGACCCCCATAGTTCCCTAGCGTGTGAGTTAGTGTGTGTGGTGTTTGTGTACAGTGTATGTCTAACATGTTTCAATATAACCTCAGATGACTGCATCCTTGCATAGTAACTATGACTGCTGAATACTTAACAACATACTAAATATGGTTATTTCATGCTACTACAACAATGATTTTTGGAAAGCGAAAACACAGAATGGCCATTGAAAGCCCAAAACACTATCACAGTTTCTGAATAGGATGTGTACGGCAATGTCAGCATCTTAACAGTACAGTACTAGACTGATGTGTATGACTAATTCATGAATTTCTTTGCTTGTTACCAGGACGAGTTTCTGAAGGGAGAATATCTTCTATTCTTTGTAGTCAGGCATGATTAATATTACACTGCCCAATGAAGCAAAGATGACAGAAATAATGAAGTATATCATTAGGATCCTTACAAATAGGTTAAACATGGGTTGGGCTCCAGGGTACCCAGCCTTTAAAGCTAGTAGTGCTATTGTCAAAATGCAAGGTCACCCCTCCCCCACTTCAACACAATCCCCCTATTTCTCTTTAGCTGTGTTACATAGAATGGGAGGCGCCTTCCTCTGCACTAGTCACTGTGAGCGCAGAACAGGCTTCCTGAGACCCAGCTGATCGCTATCCATCACCGCAGAGCAGAGACTAGTCAGAGTTCCCCGCTGGTGAGAGGTAGCAGGGGTAGACAGGAGGAGGGGAGGGAAGGGAGTGACTGCTACTGAGAGTCACCAGCTGTGGAAGCTGCACAGGAGCACAGCACTTTCTCTCTGCAGCGCTCAGGACAAGGACTGGATCCCCTCAGAACCTGTACCTTCACTGCAGTGCTCATACTGTTACACGTTAGCCCAGGTAAGTGATGAGTGTGTACAGAGGCATGGGAGTAGGTGTGATGTTCCACTGCTCGCAGCTCTATGGTGTGAATGGAGCACCGTGGTGCTGAAAGGACAGCTCCCTATCTAGAGTGCATTGAATGAAAAGCTACTATAAGTAAGTTCATAAGGCTATGTTGAAAGTGAAGTGTTATGGGTAACTACAAATACTCTTAGCATTTCAGATAACAGACTTCACATGTGACACGTGATACAATGTCATATGAAGCTGGATAGTAGCAATTCTATTATTGACATGTAATTTATATACTTTTATGTATAACAGCAGGACACAGCAACTATTGTTTACTTATCAAAAGCTGTGTGTGTGTGTGTGTGTGTGTGTGTGTGTGTGTGTGTGTGTGTGTGTGTGTGTGTGTATATATATATATATATATATATATATATATATATATATATAGCAAGTAATCATTGTGATTGAGGAGTGTTGCCACAACCATGGTTTTTATATATATATATATGTGTGTGTGTGTGTGTGTGTGTGTGTGTGTGTGTGTGTGTGTGTGTGTGTGTGTGTGTGTGTGTGTGTGTTCTTTCATGTTTCTTACTTAACCACAGTACTGTCAGTGTATAGTATGTCTGCATAGTAAAATAATTTGGGAATTTTGTTCTGATCATATGGAGGGCAGTAACAGAAATGCACATAAGCAGTGCAAAATACTGTGAGCAATGACACTAATCAGGTAATAGCTCAACAAATTAACCTGTCAATTTTGACATATACACATGACCTTCCCCTATTAAGTAAGATAGTTCATTCTCAGGATCTTTGGATTCTACTGGCTGCATAGAAAATTCCATGCCAATGATAGTTGATAAATTACATTAATCAAGCCAGACTAACAGTTTGAATGAAGAGCAACCTGATCTTTCTGAATAAATATTAACGCACCAGTTGGCCACACACTTTTACCATGAACATTATGGATAAGGATAAAGAAACTCATCCTGACCTGAAACCTCACTGCCAGCAGGCACTCTTTGGGACTTTCTTTCTCTTCTTTTGTTATGTTTATTGGGTGGGAGATAATTAGGAGAACTTTTCCAGTATTGTAAAAAAAAAATGTTTAATTTCACTGCATTCACACATTTATAATATCTGTAGTTTATGATCACTATATTTCCAGCAAAGGTACAACATCTGTAAAATACAGTAAGTGACAATTGTTATTAGATTTCAAATAACATCCCTAGTTTAAAGTTGTTTATATAGTGTTCAGAATGTATTCCTTCTTAATGTATGTGAAATAGTAACAAACACACAAATTAAAATAAATTGTTAATAAATTGTGTTTTCCTTACTATTATCATATTATCATCTTCAGAAATGTAAAGATAAAGCTTAAATCCCCAAAACAGGTGAGGAAATGTTAATTACAATAAGTACTATGTAGATTAATTTTACACAAGGCTTTACATTTCCACAAACCCCTTTTCTTGATCAGCTGTGTTGGTAGCTCTGCAGGAACAACTCAGTGTAAAAGCAGGTTAAATGTTTGTCTGCTGTTTTTTTGGTTACACATAGTGAACAAGCATTGTATACTATGTACAGTATGAAAAGATGACAATATAGAGCAATATTATTATTATTATTATTATTATTATTATTATTATTATTATTATTATTATCTTTTCTATGCATCTAGATTCTAAAAAAAGTTATTGTGATAAATATAAGAATAATAGCTGTATATTATTCCATGCACACCTGAATTAATGAACAATTAATAATGCATAAGTAACGCGAGTGCTTGCACAGAAATGTTTTATCTCCATTATATATTTATTGATTGAGGGATGTGTTGATAAAGTCATTTTCCTGTTGTCAAAGAAGTATTTATAAGAACCTAGCAGAAGTCAACATATTTTGTAGATGATTGAATTTATTATCATATATATATATATATATATATATATATATATATATATATATATATATAATCTTCACAGCTTCCCCAATCTTTGTGCATCTTTGTTCAACTGTTTGGGTAAACATGATTGCTTTTCTTGCCTATATTAACTGATCCTATAATAAAGTAAACATTGCTCACTCCAATGCTGAGCTTGTTGATGCAGATATCACTGTCTTCTGTTGGAGACTGTGTCTTTCAGCAGCAGGAAATTAGTTTCTACAGTGAATGACTTGGGGATTTCATCTGAACCAAAATGAAATAGACTTGCTTATCATTAATGGGCAAACAGTCCTGAAGAATGTAGAAAAACTGCTCACGTATGGAATACATTCTTATGTACAGCTGACACATTCTATAGGAAAATTATGTGTATTTATTTATTTATTTATTTATTCATTCATTTATCTATGTAATCATATAATAAAAGACAAATTGTCTTAGACAATGCAGTATTCTAGAATCTCCCTCCCCCACCAAAAACAAAAAAACAAACTTTAATTGAATTAAAAATATATAGGAAACACATTTTAGGCATACATTATTAAAAAGTTAATGCAGAAACAATAAGATTTTGTGTATTAATTTCAGGATATGTATGTGAGTGTTACTGCTTAATTAATTTCCTTACATTTTGCTGTGTATTTACAGCATACAGTACTTGCTAACACCCTGATTATTATCAGGCATATTCCCTGAAATAACAGCAATCTTCCTGACTCTCTGAAGTAGGGATGGTCATCGCCATGTCTGCCATCGATGGTTGAAATCGATGGTGGTATAAACTATCAATGGTAGATAACTAGTTTATGTAGTAACAGCGATGATTTTACCATCTGTATTTTCCCATGTTCACAGCAAAATACTATGCTTAAAAGCCAGTAGCTGCTTGGTGTTAAACAGCAAAAGAAAAATCACATGATCTCCCAGCGCCGCCCTTCCATACAGTGTAAACGGGAGCCGTGTCACATCGACACGGCTTCCGTTTACACTACAACCTTACCTGGATCATTCCCGTGTCCTACCCAGGTAGATATGCGGGTAGGATTCCCGGGTCACTTGATCTGGGTTTTTGCACAGGCACCCTTTTCCACTAGCAAAAAACACGGGTAAATGTGCGCCCCCATGCATTTACCCGTGTTTTTTGAGCTAGTGGAAAAGGGGTATTACTGTACACTTTGGCAAAACTCTGTTGCACTGCAAGTGGACAGATTTAAAAGGTGCAAGCAAGGCCGCTGTTACATCTGGCTCTGAATATCACCTCATATGTTTGGGTATATGGGTGATAATGAAAACACTAATACAGTGAAATAAATATAACCTTTTACTTTTATCACCTAGGGCCTATAGCAAAAATACAGGATTTAAACAAGGGTCTGGCCACCTCAGATCCCCATATTATCAGTACTTTTATGCCTTGTGTTTTTGTGCAGAACTTGTGGTCTACTGCAAAGCCTTGTTTACACTGCTCAAACACATTAATGTAATACATGGCATTCAAAGTTCAATAATGTCTGCTTAAAAATGTTCAACTCGCTGTAAATATCTCCTTGCCACTTCCTTAGAGACTATGATAGTGCACATACAGGCTTACAGGAAATAGCAGGCATTATAGAATTAGCAGTAAGACAACCACTCTGTTGCTGGATCTCAGTGAAGTACAGGAGCTTTACTCATGTGATAGATAGTATAATATAAAGTAACAGACTCCTGTCTGCATCACGCAACCATTTGTATCTGGTTACATTAAATGCTACAAGTGGGAAACTCCATGATGGTTTTGAGGGCAATAATGTCTTTGCTTTTTAACCAAGCATGATTATCAAAGGGATGCTGCAGGATGACAACTTAGGGGAAGCAGTTACAATACCGCTAGTCAGGATCCCGGAGGTCACAATGCCGACGCCGGAATCACGACTACAAAAATACTGATAGTTCAAAGTCAGCTTTTATAGGGAACTAATTATTAAACTACACGGGATCGGATTGTTTTGCCGGTGGCCGGGATCCTGGAGGTCAGCATACCGACCCTGGGGTCCCGGCCGCCAGAATGCTGGTAGAGAGGGCGAGCGCTATGGAGCCCCTTGCGGGGCCATGAGTGGAAATTGTCGGTATCCTGACCACTGGGATCCTGACTGCCGGTCATGTGACCGAATCCCAAATACACCACTTTATCAGATACTCCTTTTCACATCCTGCATTACCTTACTATTTGCAGGGGACAGCACTGTTCTCCGCTAGTATTTATCATTACCCTGTGGCAAAAAATCATCAGCATATCAGTGACACATAAAGCAGTTATACATAATGTTATACAGATGGATAATGCAATTACCAAGAGTTTTTTCAGGTTGCCAGCAGCCTACTGCCGAGTTTGAAGGGTTAAAGTAAATTACACATGTGGTTTCCATTGCTGCTATTATCTAATGCCACCCAGAGATGGCATTATCTAGCTTTACTTACTGTGGTAAATTGATTGAGACCATGATCCCCCACCTGACCTGTAATTGCTGGGAAGAGGTACCACAGAAGACACCACTAAGTTCTCCTCATTAAATTAGGCAAAGCTGAGATAATTCCTTTCACTCATGAAAGTGCTGAGAAAGGGCTTATGTCAGTTTCGTAAACAGAAGTGACATGTATAGCAAAGGCAGGATGGTGCAGGTAGATGCAGGAGAAAGGTACACTGGTGGATATGGCATTTATATCGAGTGTAGTATGGTATGCAGCCGGGATCCCGACGGCCAGCATACCGGCGCTGTGATCCCAACCGCTGGCATACAGGCAGCTGGGCGAGCGCAAATGAGCCCCTTGCAGGCTTGCTGCCTCACCATGCTGCGGGCACGGTGGCGCTCTATGCACGCCACGCTATTTATTCTCCCTCCATGGGGGTCGTGGACCCCCAAGAGGGAGAATTGTTGTCATATGTCGGGATTCCGGTGCCGGTATACTGAGCGCTAGGATCCCAACAGCCAGCATACTGAATACCACCCCTTATATCCTGTCTTCTAGAAGTGAGAGCGTTGTATCAGCATCAGAAGCGCCAAATCAAGAAGCAACTTGTGTATGCCCCCACCTGTAAAAATAGCATATAAACTCACAACAAACCATGTCATGTTGGTAATCTGGCAGAACTTTAGAAAATGATACAGCTCAATAATTTAAAGCTTTACAACCAGCTTTCCATGAAATGACGTACTACATTTTATGTTATCAAATTACTCTGCCTTGATGTGTGACAAAATGTTGGCCACCACTAAAGATAAATGTGTGTTCTAGCAACTGTATTTTTTATTTTTATCACTAACGAAAGTATCATTACACCATTAGTACAAATGTGTGTAAAATAAAATATCATGCTCTGATTGTTCATTTTTAGAGTGTCCTTTCCATATGCACCTGCAATATTACACCAGTAGGCCTGCACTGCTCCAGTGTTTGCAGTGACCTGTAAAAATCAAACCTGAACTAAGTTATGTCAGATGCAGATTATGGGTTAAAACGATCTAGTTCAGTGGCTGGTGCCTGGGGGAGTGACATAGTTTGTAGACAGTACTTATCTAGAACTACTATTACAGGTTTTTATTTTACCTCCCAGGAGTAATTTCCCTGTATCACAGAACCTTGCACTGGTTGTTTACTGCGCTTCATCCTTCAGGTTCCAGCCTTGCCACCTCACTCGTGAGTTTATGAATATCAGTAAGCATGTACCATTGCAAGCACTCTTCCTACAGACCAAAATAAAGGGAGAAACTTTATGTCACTTCAAAAATAACCACCAAAGTATGATTTAAAAAACATTAAAAGATTTTGTTGAAATCTCCTGTTAAAAATAATGGGGCAGATGTATTAACCTGGAAAAGGCAAAAGGAACCAGTGATAAGTGCAAGGTGAAAGATACCAGCCAATCAGCTCCAATATGTAAATTAACAGTTAGGATCTGATTGGCTGGTTCCTTTATCACCTTACACTTATCACTGGTTTATCACTTCCTTATGCCTTCTCCAGGTTAACACATCTGCCCCAATGTCCTTTAAGCAGACACCAGATCATTGGTTATATTTATTTAATAGTTTATTTAATAATTAGAAAGTAGTATTTATATACAGTATAAAATGTAACTATAGTTTCTCTGTATTTAAGTTCTGTTGTTAGGAAGCAATGGAGATGAAGCCGAGGAGAGCCGGTAGAGGGTGCAAAATAAAAACTGGTAAAATATGTAAACTTGGGCTTGTCTTTGTTTTCTGGCCGTAGAGTTTAACTTATATGATTAAAATGTTACTAAACCTGAAAAAAATCTTATGTTATCGAGAATAAAATATACTGCAATCACGTTCCTTAAATTCTGGAATAGCAAGGTTTATGGGTCTATTTACTAAGCCTTGGATGGAGAGAACGTTGCTGGAGATAAAGTACCAGCCAATCAGCTCCTAACTGTCATTTTTCAAACAGCCTGTGACATGGCAGTTAGGAGCTGATTGGTTGGTATTTCATCTCCAGTGACTTTATCTGCATCTAAGGCTTAGTAAATAGACCCCTTAATCAGTAACACATTAGGAAGTCGATTACCTAACACTGCCACTTTTCTGTGAATATCTGCTCAGCTGGGATTACTAACGTCATACATGAACTTCTCCATAAGCAGCAATGCAAGTTACAAGAGCAATGTCTTTACTAATGAGTGGTATTTTTTGACGCTATTCACCAGCACAATAATAACTTCTTAAGCCAACATCTGAATGCTGTACTTTTCCAGATTTAAAAAAAAAAAGAAAAAAACTGCATCAGGCAGAATTACCTCCATAGTGACAGATAGAGGTTAAAGGAAAACACTCTTCCTCTATCACAGGAGACCGCTTAAGTGCTGAAGACACAGTGTGTACTTGTGTGTCAGGGGACAAGTATTTCCCCATCACTTTACTATGTGACTATAGGAGTAATTCGAGGCTAAGGAAACACTGTGCAGAATTCACTTGCTGACCTGACTCTCTTATGAGTAAAGATAGTTGATGATATTCTTGTATGTGGATGTGTGCATGTCATGGAGTTATGAAAAATCGAACTTTAGTATACAGTACCCTAAGCAAGATACTTAATGCAATGTATAAATGGATAGGCAAATGTAAGGGGTATATTCTTTTAGGATTTGTATATATTATATCCCCTTACAGATGTGTCCTTATACATCTAGCCTCAATACACCATGCAGTGGGAGATGCCTGGCGTGAGTGAGCAGACAGGTCCCCTGCAACTTAAGTATCTTTACAAAAATGCATCTTATTCGCATCACTATGTGAATAGGACGCACAAGCAGCTTATGCTGATTAAAATGATATGTGTCCCACCTATATTCTGTGTGTGCGACTGTGGTGGTATCTGCATACTTAATGATACGTTAAAGTGTTTACTAAGAAAACACTTTAATGTACCATTTCGTATGCAGATACAGCCGCAGTCGCACACAGAATATAAGCATGCCACATATCATTTTAATCAGCATGCTTGTGTGCTTGTGCATGTGTGAGATCTCTGTCAAAATGATAGCTGCTGGTGTCGGAACGATCAGCACCGCTGAATGTTCTTACATTGCCACCGCATATCAGTGTACTATTGTTTAAATAGCAGCATCGATGATGACGGGTGTCACTGGGCACACTGCTGCTGACATACATGATGTGCGCAGATACCGCTTCCCCCCCATAATGACCATTTATACATATACCCCACAGTGACATATTCTCTAATGTATTTCCTCTCCTAGCTGCATCAATGATGTCGTAAGTCATTGCTGTAGCCCAAAATTAGCCCATTGTCCATCTGTAGTGGTTGTCTGAGAATGAGATTCAATGGGAGAAGTCAATTGAATGTGATGTTGAATAGCACCTGAAATAAGTGCCCAGAGCTATTCAATTGTAAACCGCAGCTAGAGGATTGCTGCTCACGCCCTCCTGAGGTGCGAGCAGAAATCTGACTAAACTAGTACCTCGATGTTAGTTGTGGGCAGTGCTGGCTCCAGAGGTGGGGTTGCAAAGGCAATAGGGGAGCCACACCAACTGCAAATGTGTCAGTTTGGGATGACAGTCAGTGGCAGCAGGCGTGGCCCCCCTATTTTAACTTTGGACTATGCTGCAGCCCCACCTCTAGAGCCGCCACTGGTCACGGGCATACTGTGTGTGCTAATAGCATTGCACCTGGCACTTAAGTCAGAAAATACCATTTGCGCAGCAAGCATTTTAATAGCTCTGATCACTCATTTCCAGCGCTGTTCAGCATTGCATTCAAATGAATTTGTTTTATTGCTTGTGACATTTTATAATATAGTCAACACTTTTAGCTACTTCGGGCGCTTATCAATAGGGTGTAGCAGGTTACAAGCAGTTCCCATGATTTGCTGTTGTTTTAGCAAAACAAAACACATTTCCCACAATTTTTATTCTGAAATAACATAATCACTCAGGATTTTCAGTGTTCATGCAGTCTTTCTATCTAGCATATCCAATGTAGATCTGGTTGGAAAATGTACTATCGGACTAAAAGCATGAGCAAAACAGGGGATATATGATATGTGCCATGAGTGCACAACAGAAAAAATATTTTAGCCATTAGATCTCCCACTTCAAACTAGTTTCTGGAGAGAAGCCAGTACTCAATATCAAGTTTTGCAAGCCAGGATTTTGCATAGTGTATTTGATTTCTGGTCAACAGTAAACAGATGGTGGTTAGGCAACATTTCAATTACTTTTTTTTACAATTGTGGAAGCAAGTGGTGACAAGAATGATGAAAATGATGATAACACTCATGATGTGCCCTGCTGTGCTTTCCTTATCTCTTCTACTTCCATCACTTGGTAATACAGTAGTGGTGCCTGGTTGACAATCATTAACTAGTCACGATTTTCAAATCTGAGGTTTCATGTCAGTCAACAGGTGCAGCGACTGTACGAGAACGATCACCAAACAGCATTGCTTTTCATCAAAGTCAACAAGAACAACACAAAATATACAATGGACATGTACACATTTATATTATATATTATAGGATGACTATAATATCCCTTTAAACTGGGACACTCATAAATTACACAGGTTCTGGGGCTGAATAAAACCTGGTGACATACAGACTTGAAGTCAGCCAGCCACAGAACCTAGGTAATTCATTAGTGTCCCCAGTTTAAAGGGATATTATGGGATATATTATATTATTCTCCTCCCAAAGCAGACATTTAAGGCTGACTTTTTGGGCTTTATTTCCGGTTCAAAGAAATCACTTTACTATTTACACTATTATTAATGCCATTTCCAAAAAAAATGTATGAACCAATGAATTTTGGATTGTGGAGGTGGTTGGCTGTTTACATGATGCATGGAGCGCATTTCCCAGATTGGATGCATTCTTGGCACATGTCTGTAGGTGACTGAGCGTTGGCTGCGATGGCACCATCTGGTATTACATTTCTAAGTTTCATTTAGCTAGTTCAAAACTTTACATGATTTACTCATAGCTACAGAAGCAGCTCTTTGGATAAAGTAATTTATGTTACTTTTCTTGGCTATATTCCTTTTTTTTTTTCAAATGATAAACCATATACTGTAGCAACAATAAAAAAAACTTTTCGTAATTTCCAAAAAATATTGTAAATAACAGTTCTTGCTGCTCAGTATAGCAACAATATAGAAATAATGCTCCATGCTGATCCCTAAAAAAGAAATACAAATTTTCCAAATCTATAGACTGAATAAATCCAAGATTACAAACTCATACAAGAAGAAAGAAAAAATCAACCAACCGCGCTATCAGTATATAATAAAATAGTATATTCCAACATTAGATGGCTTCAACATGAATTCTATTTAGAGAAAGACTTTGATAAGTAATTAAAAAAGGCAGATTTCCTTTAAAATACAGTTGTGCTCATAAGTTTACATACCCTAGTAGAATTTGTGATTTTCTGGGCATTTGTCAGAGAATATGAATGATAACTCACAAACTTTTCTTTCACTCATGGTTAGTGGTTGGGTGAAGCCATTTATTGTCAAACAACTGTGTTTACTCTTTTTAAATCATAATGACAACAGAAACTACCCAAATGACCCTGATCAAAAGTTTACATACCCCAGTTCTTAATACCGTGTATTGCCCCCTTTAACATCAATGACAGCTTGAAGTCTTTTGTGGTAGTTGTGGATGAGGCTCTTTATTTTCTCAGATGGTAAAGCTGCCCATTCTTCTTGGCAAAAAGCCTCCAGTTCCTGTAAATTCTTGGGCTGTCTTGCATGAACTGCACGTTTGAGATCTCCCCAGAGTGGCTCAATGATATTGAGGTCAGGAGACTAAGATGGCCACTCCAGAAACTTGACTTTATTCTGCTGTAGCCAATGACAGGTCGACTTGGCCTTGTGTTTTGGATCATTGTCATGTTGGAACGTCCAAGTACATCTCATGCGCAGCTTCCGGGCTGATGAGTGCAAATTTTCCTCCAGTATTTTCTGATAACATGCTGCATTCATCTTGCCATCAATTTTGACCAAGTTTCCAGTGCCTTTGTAGCTCACACGTCCTCAAAACATCAGCGATCCACCTCTGTGTTTCACAGTAGGAATGGAGTACCTTTCATCATAGGACTTGTTGACTCCTCTCCAAATGTAACGTTTATGGTTGTGGCCAAAAAGTTCAATTTTGGTCTCATCAATCCAAATGACTTTGTTCCAGAAGTTTTGAGGCTTGTCTCTGTGCTGTTTGGAGTATTGTAAGCGGGATGCTTTGTGGCATTTGCGTAGTAATGGCTTTCTTCTGGCGACTCGACCATGCAGCCCATTTTTCTTCAAATGCCTCCTTATTGTGCATCTTGAAACAACCACACCACTTTTTTCAGAGAGTCCTGTATTTCAGCCGAAGTTATTTGTGGATTTTTCTATGCATCCCGAACAATTTTCCTGGCAGTTGTGGCTGAAATTTTTGTTGGTCTACCTGACCATGATTTGGTTTCCACAGAATCCCTCATTTTCCACTTCTTAATTAGAGTTTGAGCACTGCTGATTGGCATTCTCAATTGCTTGGATATCTTTTTATATCCCTTTCCTGTTTTATACAGTTCAATTACCTTTTCCCGCAGATCCTTTGACAATTATTTTGCTTTCCCCATTCCAGACACGTCAGTGCAGCACTGGATGAAAGATGCAAGGGTTTTTCAGGAGTCCAGAAACTCACTGACCTTTTATACACACACAATGATTACAAGCAAACAGATCACAGGTGAGGATGGTTACCTTTAGTAGCCATTCAAACCCGTTTGTGTCAACTTGTGTGCATGTTATCAGGCCAAAAGCTCCAGGGTATGTAAACTTTTGATCAGGGTCATTTGGGTAGTTTCTGTTGTCATTATGATTTTAAAAAGAGTAAACACAGTTGTTTGACAATAAATGGCTTCACCCAAAGACTAACCATGAGTGAATGAAAAGTTTGTAAGTTATCATTCATATTCTCTGACAAATGGCCAGAAAATCACAAATTCTGCTAGGGTATGTAAACTTATGAGCACAACTGTATATAAAAATGCACTGGGACACGGCTTATTTAAAATTAATCAATTTATTATATAGGTATAAACTTCTAAAAGGCTACAATAGCTCAATAAAGATTAAGGTAGTATATGGACAGCTCACAGGACCAAAATAATGTAGCCTTAATGTCCAAATGGAAACTTCAAATGGCAAAATCCGGAATAATAACATGATTAGCAAGAGTCTTGCAATAGCTGTGGCGATTGGTGAATGGCAGTATGACTGGTAGGTCCAAAGTGCTGATCTGGAGGATGAAGATAGTGGTCCAATATCTGAAGTGTCCAATAATGGTGCTGCTTAATGCGTTTCATCATGGTAAGTGCTAACAACTTCTTCAGAAGAGGCATATGCTTCTGAAGAAGTTTTGGGCACCTAAATTGATGAAACGCATTAAACTTCACCACTAATGGACCCTGCAGATATGGGACCACTATCTTCACCCTCCAGCAGATATATATTACTAGGTGATTCATCGCGCCCTACGGGTGCTCTTCACACCGTCGTAAGGGGCTATGCCCCCTTAACCCCCAAGGGCGTGCAATATTTGTATTATATGGAGTATTACCTCCAATCATAATTGTGTGAGTGGTTAAATATTGCACGGACAAAGGGCCTGCGATGGTTAAGGGGTCGTAGCCCCTTGCAATGGTGTGAACAGCGCACGCAGGGCCTGATGAATCACCTAGTAGGTGCTGTGGTTGGGGGAGTGGCGGTGGTGGGGGTGATGCAGATGGGGGAGGGGGTCCGGGGTGCTGTGGGTGGGGGAGGGGTGGTTGTGGGGGTGCCCCCGGTGGGGGAGGGGCTGGTGCTGTGGTGGCATGGGTGGGGGATAGGTGACTGCTGCGGGTGGGGGATCCGGAGCCACCGCGGGTGGGGGAGGGGGTAGTGTGGCGGTTGGGCGAGGGGCGGGTGCGGAGGTGCTGTGGGTGGGGGTCCGGAGCCACCATGGGTGGTGGAGGGGGGGTGTGGGGGTGCCGTGGATGGGAAATATGCAGAACAAAAAAGGAATAATAGAGGTGGATGGTTGCGCTGTAAGGATTTGTGCAAGCCTGGGGGTAGTCTTGGCGTTCCCTGCAAACTCCAAACAGTAAAAATGCACTAAAAATGGTAAAGTGACTACTCCCACTTTGGTGCTAATCCAATGCTACACTTTTTGCAGGAACTTCTATTTTCTCAATAAAATGTAATGTACCGGCTTGATGTGAATAATTTTAATCATTGTGTAGTATTAAATTTATATTTTATTCACATCAAGCTGGTACATTACATTTTATTGAGAAAATAGAAGTTCCTGCAAAAAGTGTAGCATTGGATTAGCGCCAAAGTGGGAGTAGTCACTTTACCATTTTTAGTGCCGTGGATGGGGCCTGGAGGTACTGCGAGTATGGGAGGGGGGGGTAATGCTTCTCCTGCTTCTCCTCCTGGAAGCAGCTAAGCTGCTGTCCTCCCTTTGGCAGTGGCTCTCCCAGAGACTCGCACAGCAACCAAGCAGCCAGTCACTATTGTTAGCGTCACTGTTCCAACGCACCGCATTACATGGAAGAAGATGCACTCAATAAACTACAGCTCCCAGCAGGCCTTAGCGCCGGAATGCTTTGGCGTTAAGGGCTGCTGGGAGGTGTAATTTATTTAGTGCGTCTACTTCCCTGTAATTCTGCATGTTGGGACTGGCAGAACTGACTGACTGGTTGAATCAATTTAAAAGGTGACACTGTACACTCACTGCACTGCACAGCACTGTCACCTTTTACATTGATTCAGCGTCCAGACATTACCCTCCGTGATATCACCCACTCTATCCATTACATTAGCCATCTCGGGGCTTCCAGGCCGGCAGCCCAGGTGCTGTGTTGCGGAGTCAGGGCCTCTGGGGATCTGAGCTCGGCTGTAACGGGAAGGCACTTCTGTGACATCACGCACAGTGGAGGCTCCGGGGCTCAGAGAGTATGCGGCGCAGGGAGGGCTATGAAAGCCTTCCGCTGCGCCGCTTTCTTACACATCTATGCCGGTGTCCGCAGCAGCTTTTGTTCCACCTGTGCCACGACTAGGGAGTGGGGATTGTTGATGCCGGAGGGGGAAGGCGGACTGGCAGCAGAACATAGGGGGTCATTCCGACCCATTCGCATGCTGCTGTTTTTCATAGCAGTGCGAACGGGTCAGTTCTGCACAAGCGCAGCGGCCGCAATGCGCAGGCACGTCATTGCCCAGCAACGGCTGTCGCAGGGCGATCGCAAGAAGATTGACAGGGGGAAGGCATTCCGGGGCATCAACTAACTGTTTTCTGGGAGTTGTGCGGCGAACGCAGGCATGTCCAGGTGTTTGCAGGGCTGGTGTCTGACGTCAGTTCCGGGACCTGACAGGCTGAAGACATCGTAGTAACTCCAGAGCTACTCAGAAACTGCACAAAATGTTTTTGCATAGCTCGGCTGCACAAGGGTTCGCAGCCTTGCTATGCAAAAAAACCCTCCCCCATAGGCGACGTCTAGTTGATCGCACGGACAGCAAAAAGTTGCTACGTGTGATCAACTCGGAATGACCCCCATAGGATGCTGCAGTAAAAGGATTTTTTGTTTTCCCTATCTACAGCGCAGAGACTTGCAGACTGCAGCCCAAAAAGGGGCGTGTTTTTGCTGGGAAGGAGCATGGCCACAAAATAGTAACCCCAATTCACATTACGCCACACAGGGGTGCAACTTTATTGTGATAGACCTGCTGCTAACCCAATGAGAGCTCCTAGCCATGCCCAGCGTTATCCACACAGTCACAGAGTGACAGATCTGGGCAATTATATAGAAGATATTGTTGATGAGAGTCTATTACAATGTAAAAGTTGCTGTTATTAGTACAATCTATTAATATAAATTCTTTATAAAATGGATTGTGCACAGAAGTGTACAGGAATCTGTGCTGATAATAGTCAGTTACAATAACTGACATTATATGAATTTATCTTATTGCTTTTATTATGCTCCTTAGCTGTAATTTCCATTCATGTATACACAGAATTATTGGTGAATCTTTGAAATTAAGAAAAATAAAAAAATTGTCTAAATTGATTTGTTAATCTCTCATGCCATACAATGGAATAATGACTGGCAAAACATTAAAATTCCTAACCTGCTTACACAATGCTAATCTGTTCTCATAGGACATGACATTAAATAATATAATACATGTTTAAATGCACTATGTAATTTACCTCGGCTAATGGATTTGTCCAGGACTGATATGCAGTACTTATCGGGGACTATGCTTTGGGTGCCTCAGGCAGTCCTCGGAGCCATGATAACAAATAGGATCAGGAGCATATCCCGGATCCCGTTCTATTGCGTTTTTCTGAAAAAAAGCAGGCTATAATTGGATAGCCCAATAATGACCATTGGTCATAAATCAGCACTTTTTTGGGGGGGAGAAAAGTTAACAGGCCTAATTGGATACCAGCCTTAGTATTATGGATAAGTGATTACAATATTGTATCAATATTCATTTGTCCTACACACTACTAGATATTGGTAATATACTATATAAAATATATCATTGCATTTGTACTTATGATTTGGAGTACTTTTATGTTTTTCCACTTTTCTCTTGATGGCCATCACATTTTTCTGGAGATAACATGAAAATGTAAATGGTAAAGGTTAAATATATGCTTAGTTACACCTCCAGCAAACATTACTGTACATAGGGGATCATTCTGACCTGATTGCTGTGCTGCCGTTCATTGCAGCACAACGATCAGGTCAGAAGTGCGCATGCGCCGGCACCACAGTGTGCCGGCGCATGGCTGACAGCCGACCGCTATCACTGCCTTGCGATCGCCTCTGCCTGATTGACAGGCAGAGGCGGTCGCTGGGCGGGAGGGGGCGGCACAGTGGCGTTTGGCTGCCATTTTGTGGGCGTGGCATAGCTGGACCGTTCGGGGGCGGGCCTCAGCGGATGCATGACGTCATGTGCAGCAACTGCGACCCGGCCCGCGACGAGTAACTCCCGGCCAGCACGCAAAAGCTGCGCTGGCCAGGAGCTACTCCTGAAGTGCAAAAGCATTGCTGCTGTGCAAAGCTTTTGTACTTCTGTGGAAGGGGGGGGGGGGGGGGGGAGGGGGGGGGTCCTGACATGCGGGGCGGACTAGCCCTGTGCTGTGCATCCCCTCGCATGTCAGTCTGCCTGATCGCAGCCCTGCAAAATTTTGCAGGGCTATGATCAGGTCTGAAATAGGCCCATAGGTAGTGTATTTTATCCATTGATATAATACAACCCACATAATCATTTAGATTTGTGTGTATCTTAGATTTGCCATTACACCTGCATAGGGGCAGGCAAGCATAAGGTGTATACAATATGGGCATGTATTGTACATGTATATATGCTACATAATGATACTTGGACAATAAGGGCCTGATTCAGACATGTACGCTAATGCATTTGCAGCTGCGATCCTGTACACAGCTAATGTGCAACAATATGCTAATTCTATAGGTGCCTAGAAATGTATTGAGATGCCCACCAGCAGCTTCATAGATCCAAGCAACTGTGTACAAATACTGTATGTAACAGTGTTCACAGATCCTTTAATAATCTATGGTCACACAGAATGGCCGCAGGAACTCAGATGCTGGCACCATGTAGGCCGAGACCAGAGCCGGCCCTAACCAATATGATGCCCTAGGCAAGATTTTGGCTGGTGTCCCCTAGCACCGCCACTAGTTCCACCTCGGACCTTGCACCCCTTTCCCAGCACCATCACCCCTTGCCCATAGCAGTTCTCATTTTGGTGCTCCTACCCCCTATATTTTAAAAAGGGACAGTGTGAACATTCGCTGTGCAGCCCAAAAAGGGGCGTGTTTTTGCTGGGAAGGAGCATGGCCACAAAATAGTAACCCCAATTCAAATTACGCCACACAGTGGTGCACCTTTATTCAAATTATATCATGTGATAGTGTCCCTTATTCACGTTACATCACACAGTAGTACCACTTTACCCTATATACGTTACTCCTCACAGTAGTGCCCCTTATTCACATTACATCACACCATATTGCTCTTTATTCACATTAGTATCACACAGTGGTGCCCTTTCTATATATTATGCCACACAGTAAATCACCTTATACACATAATGCCACACATTAGTAATGCCTTTATACACATAATACCACAAAGTAATGCCCTCACAAATATAACACACATTATTAATGTCCTTATAAACATAATGTGTCTTACACATTATGCCAACCTTTATTAATGCACTTATACAGATAATGTGTCTTACACATATGCCACACATTATTAATGCATTTATACATGACATACATAATGCCCCTTACACATATGCTGAACACTATTGCACAACCAACTCACCACTCACACGGCCACTAACACTATGACCTCTGCCTCTGCTTGGATACAGATGTGTCCTCATACATCTTGCCTCAGTACGTCATGCAGCAAGAGATGCCTGGCGTAATTCAACTGGCAGCTCCCGGCCAGCTATGCTAACGTTGGGTATATTTTATTGCCGAAAATGCATCTTATTTGCATTACTATGTGACTAGGGCACAGAAGCAGCATCTGCTGATTAAAATTATGGGCCTAATTCTGAGTTGATCGCAGCAGCAAATTTGTTAGCTGTTGGGCAAAACCATGTGCACTGCAGGGCAGGCAGATATAACATGTGCAGAGAGAGTTAGATTTGGGTGGGGTGTATTTAAACTGAAATCTAAATTGCAGTGTAAAAATAAAGCAGCCAGTATTTACCCTGCACAGAAACAAAATAACCCACCCAAATCTAACTCTCTCTGCAAATGTTATATCTGCCACCCCCCTGCAGTGCACATGGTTTTGCCCAATTGCTAACAAACTTGCTGCTGCGATCAACTCAGAATTACCCCCTATATGCGGTATGCCTATATTCTGTGTGCGACTGTGACTGTATCTGCATATGGAATGCTACATTACAGTGATTTCCAAGAATACACTGTAGCATAGAATTTCATATGCAGATACAGCCGCAGTCACACACAGAATATAGGCATGCTGCATATCATTTTAATCAGCAGAAGCTGTTTGTGCCCATAGGAACACCAAATGTCCTAGGCATTTGCCTAGTTTGCCTATGCCTATGGCCGGTTTTGGCTGAGACACACCCTGACATAATTCCTGCATTTTTTCCGCCACGCCCCATTTCCTGTCCCAAATGGACCCTGACTGTTAATAGCAATTAAAGCCTCATTGCAAGCGACATTGCTAAGGTAACTTGGTGTAATGGGATGTTTGTATTTCATTATGTTTTATGAGAAAGAGTAACTTTTCATATTTATGCCAAGATTCGGGACTTGAAGTTTTTGTGTTTATGAAACTTCATTACATTGTATTATGTATGAATAGGGTAATTCCACTTTTGCATTTTCTACTGCCACATCTTTACACTACTATGGTGTATAAGTATACAATAGGTAATTGTATGCCTGACATACATCTGATGCAGAAATACTACTGTTTTTGTGTTGCACATATCTTGAGATATGTTAACTGAAAGTGTACACACAAGTTTTTACATGTGTGTTTGGAGCACCACATACATCCAGCTCTAAGGTGCAGATTCAGTTATGAGCGGAAGCTTACCAGAAACAGTCCTGGTGTATTCTATGCAGGGCCGGCTCCAGGCATACTAGCACCCTGAGCGAGAAAATGTAAAAGCGCCCCCCAACCCCTATGCGCGCGCCGAAGGCGCGCGCGCTTCTGGAAAAGTGGGCGTGGCCTCCTGGGAAAGTGGGTGTGGTCTCGTAACTTCATATTATTAAACTATAAATAAATATATTTTTTCACACCCCCTCTATGCACACAATTAGCAGCCTTATGCAGAACAGCCACAGTAGTGTTCCTTACACACAATGTCTCCAGTGTAGTGCCAGCTACACATGACATGCCCCGCAGCAGTGCCAGCAACACATGACATGCCCCGCAGCAGTGCCAGCTACACATGACATGCCCCGCAGCAGTGCCAGCTACACACAATAGACCCCCAGCAGTGCCAGCTACACATGATAGTGTTCACGTTTTAGGGCAGGGTGCTGATCACAAGGAGGGCACATTTTTAAGTAAGGAGGGCAAAATGATGTACATACTGTAATGCTTGGTGCTCCTCCACCCACATGCTGAAGCAGGGACAGTGCGCGCCGAAGGCGCGCAGCAAAAATTTAGGGGCGTTGCTTCGTGGGGAAGGTGCATGACCACAGAATAGTGGCAATTCGCATTACACCACATAGTAGTGCAGCTAATACACTTTGCACCAGGTAGAACCTCCTATACACTTTGCGCCAGGCAGAGCACGTTAGACACTTTGCGCCAGGCAGAGCACGATAGACACTTTGCGCCAGGCAGCGCACGATAGACACTTTGCGCCAGGCAGCGCACGATAGACACATTGCCTAGCCACAGACGCCTAGTAGATACACTACATGATATGCCCCCCAGCAGTGCCAGCTACACGTGACATGCCCCCCAGCAGTGCCAGCTACACGTGACATACCCCCAGCAGTGCCAGCTACACGTGACATGCCCCCCAGCAGTGCCAGATACATAAATGGCCACACAGTGCAGATATGCCCCCAGTGCCAGATACATAAATGCCCCCACAATGCCAGATACATAAATGACCACACAATGCCAGATACATAAGTGCCCCCACAGTGCCAGATGCATCAATGACCCCACAGTGCCAGATACATAAGTGCCAGATCCATAAATGCCCCCAGTGCCACAAAACATAAATGCCCCCACAGTGCCAGATAAATAAATGCCCGCCGTGCCACAAAACATAAAAGCCCCCACAGTGCAGATATGCCCCCACAGTGCCAGATACATAAATGCCCCCAGTGCCAGAAACATAAATGCCCCCACAGTGCCAGAAACATAAATGCCCCCACAGTGCAGATATGCCCCCACAGTGCCAGAAACATAATGCCCCCACTGTGCCAGAAACATAATGCCCCCACAGTGCAGATATGCCCCCACAGTACCAGAAAAATAATGCCCCCACAGTGCAGATATGCCCCCACAGTGCCAGAAAAATAATGCCCCCACAGTGCAGATATGCCCCCACAGTGCCAGAAAAATAATGCCCCCACAGTGCAGATATGCCCCCACAGTGCCAGAAAAATAATGCCCCCACAGTGCAGATATGCCCCCACAGTGCCAGAAAAATAATGCCCCCACAGTGCCAGAAAAATAATGCCCCCACAGTGCAGATATGCCCCCACAGTGCCAGAAAAATAATGCCCCCACAGTGCCAGAAAAATAATGCCCCCACAGTGCAGATATGCCCCCACAGTGCCAGAAAAATAATGCCCCCACAGTGCAGATATGCCCCCACAGTGCCAGAAAAATAATGCCCCCACAGTGCAGATATGCCCCCACAGTGCCAGAAAAATAATGCCCCCACAGTGCCAGAAAAATAATGCCCCCACAGTGCAGATATGCCCCCACAGTGCCAGAAAAATAATGCCCCCACAGTGCAGATATGCCCCCACAGTGCCAGAAAAATAATGCCCCCACAGTGCCAGAAAAATAATGCCCCCACAGTGCCAGAAAAATAATGCCCCCACAGTGCAGATATGCCCCCACAGTGCCAGAAAAATAATGCCCCCACAGTGCCAGAAAAATAATGCCCCCACAGTGCAGATATGCCCCCACAGTGCCAGAAAAATAATGCCCCCACAGTGCCAGAAAAATAATGCCCCCACAGTGCAGATATGCCCCCACAGTGCCAGAAAAATAATGCCCCCACAGTGCAGATATGCCCCCACAGTGCCAGAAAAATAATGCTCCCACAGTGCAGATATGCCCCCACAGTGCCAGAAAAATAATGCCCCCACAGTGCCAGAAAAATAATGCCCCCACAGTGCAGATATGCCCCCACAGTGCCAGAAAAATAATGCCCCCACAGTGCAGATATGCCCCCACAGTGCCAGAAAAATAATGCCCCCACAGTGCCAGAAAAATAATGCCCCCACAGTGCCAGAAAAATAATGCCCCCACAGTGCCAGAAACATAAACGGCCCCACACAGTGCCAGACAGATTTTAACTTACCTGTCACTGCGGTGCTGCTGGGAGCAGGGAATACTGCTGTGGGCGCGGGCGGGCCGCGGACGGAGGATCGAAACTGTCTGCACGCTATGCACGCTGCGCGGCGCCGGCGTCCAACGTCAGACGCCGGCGCCGCACAGCGCGCTGCATAGCGCACACAAGCGGCCGGGAGTGGGACACACAGAGGCTGGCTCCAGGCAGGAATATGGCGGCCGCAGCGTGCGGCGCCCTGTAAGAGTGGCGCCCCGCGCGGCCGCTCTAGTCGAACATGCCTGGAGCCGGCCCTGATTCTATGCGACAAGTACAAAACTCTGATTCTGCTCACAGTCTATGGAAATACTTTAAATGTGCAACGCGAACCGGTGACATCAGCTCACTCCTATTTGAATCTGCCCCTAAATGTGTCCCTAATTGAGCAGACATCTTTATATACAGACTTTTATGTATTACAATTTGTCAGTTGTGAAAAATCCATCTATTCTTTGAAAACATAATTTTACCAAAATATCATAAAGTTGACTTAATGCATACTTCTTCATAATGGAGGAATCGATGACTAACGTTTGGTACATCATTTTTGCACCTCGTGAAAATGGATCAGTTATCGGGGATATTTATTCTCCTACCTCCGTGCAGGTGAAAAAAATTCCCATATACTGCTTGTTTTCGGGGGTAATTGAATAGCCCCCGGGGGATCAATTAGCAGTGTTAATTTGCCACAGCTAATTGAATTCTCCCCACACTCTGTCACATAGACTGTAAACAATGAATGCATTATTTAATAAAACTGAAATGATTCTGTGATACCTATATAGCTGGCATGTTGCCTCGAGCATAATTATACCAATCAGCATTGCATCAGTGTGCTATTGCTCTGATGTCTAGTGTCATTCACATTTGTCAGACTTGTTTGATGAAACAGCAAATAAACATGTTCCTTTTCCATAGCTTAGCTGGAATAAGGAATAGAAGACAGAACTAGGTGAAGACTAGGGGGTAATTCTGAGTTGATCGCAGCAGGAACTTTGTTGGCAGTTGGGCAAAACCATGTGCACTGCAGGGGGGCAGATATAACATTTGCAGAGAGAGTTAGATTTGGGTGGGTTATATTGTTTCTGTGCAGGGTAAATACTGGCTGCTTTATTTTTACACTGCAATTTAGATTGCAGATTGAACACACCACACCCAAATCTAACTCTCTCTGCACATGTTATATCTGCCTGCCCTGCAGTGCACATGGGCCCTCATTCCGAGTTGTTCGCTCGCAAGGCGATTTTAGCAGAGTTACACACGCTAAGCCGCCGCCTACTGGGAGTGAATCTTAGCTTCTTAAAATTGCGAACGATGTATTCGCAATATTGCGATTACAAACTACTTAGCAGTTTCAGAGTAGCTTCAGACTTACTCGGCATCTGCGATCAGTTCACTGCTTGTCGTTCCTGGTTTGACGTCATAAACACACCCAGCGTTCGCCCAGACACTCCTCCGTTTCTCCAGCCACTCCCGCGTTTTTTCCGGAAACGGTAGCGTTTTTATCCACACGCCTATAAAACGCCGTGTTTCCGCCCAGTAACACCCATTTCCTGTCAATCACATTACGATCGCCGGAGCGAAGAAAAAGCCGTGAGTAAAAAAACTATCTTCATAGCAAAATTACTTGGCGCAGTCGCAGTGCGAACATTGCGCATGCGTACTAAGCAGAAAAACGCTGCGATGCGAAGAAAATTACCGAGCGAACGACTCGGAATGAGGGCCATGGTTTTGCCCAACTGCTAACAAAGTTCCTGCTGCGATCAACTCAGAATTACCCCCTAGGTGAGGCACATTAAGTTGACTTGTCATGTTATATAATATTTATTACTTGTCTTTATGAAGTGTAGTAATGTGTGTTAAATAGATCACAAACACTGCTAAAATGTAAATAGTTTCTGTTTAATAAGCAGTTATAAATCAGGTATAATGTCCTTTAATCTTTCAAGCCGGTATGATATCTACTATAGAAATAGGATATATTCATGTAAACAGATACACAGTATGTAAGTGGCATATCAATATGTGGACTTGAAGGAAAGCAGAAGTACTGTAACTTACCCATAATGCAATAGGTATGTTTAAAATAAAAACACAAATATAAACAGTTGAAAGTAGTGACATACCGGATGTTCTATGGGACATGCTTTCAGGCCTTGGAAAGTATACTGGTGGCCTTTACTATGTTATTTGCTATCTTGGATCAGCTACTGATTGCTGCAACAAAGGCCCTCATTCCGAGTTGTTCGCTCGCTAGCTGCTTTTAGCAGCATTGCACACGCTAGGCCGCTGCCCTCTGGGAGTGTATCTTAGCTTAGCAGAATTGCGAACGAAAGATTAGCAGAATTGCGAATAGAAATTTCTTAGCAGTTTCTGAGTAGCTCCAGACTTACTCAGCCATTGCGACCAACTCAGTCCTTTTCGTTCCTGGTTTGACGTCACAAACACACCCAGCATTCGCCTAGCCACTCCCCCGTTTCTCCAGCCACTCGTGCGTTTTGCAACTCGAACGCCTGCGTTTTTCCACACACTCCCATAAAACGGCCAGTTTCCACCCAGAAATACCCACTTCCTGTCAATCACACTACGATCAGCACAGCGATGAAAATGGTTTGTTATGCCGTGAGTAAAATACCTAACTTTTGTGTAAAATAACTAAGCGCATGCGCGCTGCGAACCTTGCGCATGCGCAGTAAGCGACTAATCGCAGTATAGTGAAAATCTGCAACGAGCGAACAACTCGGAATGACCCCCAAAGTTGGCAATAACTTAGAGCTTATTTAAAACGTTATTACATTTTGGAGATGAAGAATAACTACCTAACAAACTGTGCCACTTGGAAACTGAACAACTATTGCTCAGGCCTCCTTTAACAATTTATCATAAAGTTGCCTGTGAACAAAAGAACAAGACTTTCATATTAAAACTGACAACAGAAATGCTTTGAAGTATTATTCATTCCTAAGTATTCCTCAAACAGACAGGTGTCAGTGCGCTTTCTGGAAATTAATAGTGATGTGATGGGTAAAAAGGATTTTATTTGGTATAAGAATTTGGAATCCCCATGACATGACGTTGCCTGACACATGTAAAGCCTGAGAGATCACAATTGGCTGGATTGTTCCTATTTATCTGTTGCCAGTCTTTGGGCACTATCTGTGACAGAAATGTCCACACCGCAATGCTTAATCTACCCAGGCCATGAAGAGAAGATAATCCCTCTTCTTTGGATTTATCAATCATGCTTCCCATTGGTTGCTGAAAACCATTCCTCATTTACATTAAATAGTAGCAACATTCAGATCATTTCCAAAGCTTAAAGCAATTATGGTAATTGGAGTTGTTTTTGAAGGCTGAGAGCTGCCTGACACCATTGCCATTGATACCTTATGTTACGTGGGTGAGATGAAGCAATATTGTACAACACTGTGTGTGTCTTGGCAATTTATAAAATTAAATTAGTAATAATAATATTGACAATACCAAAATCCTTTTGCACAGGGAAAGGGGAGACAAAACCTGGGCTTTAGCTGACAACATGAGGAATTGTGGACAGATGTTTTGTAACTTGTAGCAGCTAATCAAACATTTACTTTCATTTTCTAATTGGTTCAGAAAATGACTGTTGCTATATAATTTGCTGCTACACGATATAGAGGTTTTGTACATTTTGGACCATTTTTTTATTGGTCGGCAGGCACTAGGTCGACACCTGGAAAAGGTTGACATGAGGTTTTTTGGTGTTGTTTTTTTTGTAAAGTGACCGGGAACCCCAATAAGTGAACCGAGTCCCCTGGCATGGATCGCCTTTAGGCAGGTTACTATTCCTTTGCCATGTCGACATAATGCCCATGTCGACATAATGCATGTCGACCAATAGCGATCAACCTAATGACTGTCGACCTAAGTGAGGTCGACACAAGGACCATATCCCGTTGTTGTATCCCTAATTACCATCTCCAGCGAGTTACAATATTATACTGTACTTACATATCCCTCAACAGTACAGTCCTGATTTGTGGTGCCAGAGGACGGCAGAGTATAGCTCTCTGAGTGGCATATGGGTGCGCTGCAAGAATGGGGGTATGGTCAAATTTTGCACTACTTTTTTTTTTTTTTTTTTACAATTGTGCGGGTTTTTTTGTTTACCCAGATTTAGCCAAATTTACTCAGATCTCAAAACGGCAATTATTGGGTATCTGGCTGTCACATGTTTTGGATAGCCAATAAGAAAAATCCAGACAATACCGAACTTGCGCTAATTTGGCATTAAGAACCGAGTAAATCCGAACCCACACATCTCTAGTTTTTTATCTCCAAAATTCTTAATTATGAATTATGGTAATTATTGAAGAAAATAGGTACTTTAAAAAAATTAAAATGATCGCTATATACCAATACTAAACACCAAGGGGCAGATTGGATTAAGCACAAGGCTCTGATGGAACATCCAGCTGTGTGGACTACGCTCTAACAGCAATTACAGTAATGTCAGCTTTGCCTGTTTCTGCTTGCATGTCATAAGACAGAAACAAATATATATACCCTTTTTAAGCCATTTGAGTCACAGTTTGCACTTACTGTAATTTGCTTAAAAATGATGAAGCTGCAAGGATCCTACAGGTGTTCTTAGGTCCAAAGAGGACTAAATGGAAGGTATGTACTGTAGCTCTTGCATCAGCTATAGGCTCTAGAACACAAGAAACCAATTCAATACCATTTCAGAGTGTACATTATTTGCCCAGTATGGCCACCTAGATACAAATGACCAGACAGAAAAAGCCCTATTATACAGTATTTTTTCTTTAAAATCAAGTATAGTACTCTGTATCTGTTTAGTTTTGTGGATTTTTGTACTTACTATCAGTGCTGAAAGTAGGGTGGTACGGAGTACCACTGAGAAATATGGTGGTGGTATGCAGTACCACCAGACCACTGCTGGGGCATAATTTCTAAGGGGGAATTTTGTGTATGGGACATAAAATGGTGTCAGTAGCGTAACTGTGTGCTGCATAATATGTAATAGGCATTACGGTGTGTGGTATAATATGTAAGGCATTACGGTGTGTGGCATAATGTGTAATGGGCATTACGATGTGTGGCATAATGTGTAATAAGCATTACGGTGTATGGCATAATGTGTAATAAGCATTACAGTGTGTGGCATAATGTGTAATGGGCATTACGGTGTTTGGCATAATGTGTAAGGGGCATTATGGTCTGTGGCATAATGTGGCCATGCCCCTATTCTCATGTAGCCACTCCCCTAGTTTCATGTGACCATGCCCCCTCATGACGGGACCATGCCCATTTTTACTATCAGCACCACTAAGAAAAAATTCTACTTGCACCAGTACTATTATATAGTAGGTGGTGCAAAAATAATCCAGTTTTCTATTTTTGTCAACAGACATGTCATGTCCCCTCTGTGTTCAGTTACATCATGTAAATAAGAAGTTTGTGTTGCTGTTAAATACAAACACTGCATGCTTGTCTTAAAATACAAGAAAACCTCCAACTGGAAATTATTAGTAAATGTCAGCAACATTCTACACACAGAGATGTGTCCTACACACCTAGGGGTATATTTACCAAAAGTCATTTTTGGTTCTATTTAAAATCGACCAGAATAGAACCAACATCCCTACAAAATCGACTACAATGTTACTATCCCAAATAGCTCATTTACTGAAAGTCGATTTTAAGTTCCTGTTAAAAAATTGTTTGATGTGAGTTCTATTTGAAGTTCTGAAAGTTCTATTCATCAAAGATCGACTCAAGATCGATAAAATGATAACATCAACCAAACATCGTCCAAAAATGTATCTAAAATTGACAAAAGCATTTCTTTTGGTCAAACCAGGTCACATGCATTGTATTACCCACATACACCTTCATTCCTGAACTAATTTGCATATCCACGATTTTTTTAATCATTGCTGTGCCCTTCAATGTCTTCATTTATATAGCCAGAGTGCCCCACATGCTTCTCTACCATGTTTGTTTTCCATCATATTGAGGTTTCAGACAATTCTACATGAAAAAAAATCAATAGAACGATTTCTGATTGTTCTATCGAAAATGGTGATTTTGGGTCGATGTTGGGTCGATTTTCAAATCAACTATTAGTAAATATTATATGGGTTAACTGTAGGTTAAAGTATTAACATTTCTGCTGTAGTACTATTTAAGTGTACAGATCTATTTCAGTCAATTTTGGATCGATTTTGAGTCGATTTTGACTTTAGTAAATACCTGTCACATAAAATCAACTGAAAATTGCCCTAAAGCTAAAATCGACTTTTAATAAATATACCCCTTGGCGTCTATATATGCCATTTCCTAACCCTGATCCTACTGTAAATCTAAAAATGTCATTAGTTATACTGAATTTACATAAAATCTGGGATAGAAATTAGTAGTGCCCATAGCCACCATGCAAACATTGGTCTTTGTAAGAAACTGTTAATAAATAATAAATATATTTCTTTCTGTTCTAGAAAAAAGATTGCTAGCATTGCTTTGCTCAAATTGTACATGTCTGATTCCCTGCTTCAAAAATATTTATTGTTTTGTTCACCCTCTGTAACTTGTCTACCGTTACTGAAAGTTTTGACCAATGTTGCTCCTGTCTTTGTTATGTTGTTTATAGCGTCTCCTAACAGCTGTACTGGATGCGAATACTTCTTTGATCAGTAAAACAAAACTCACAGGAGGAGAATGGATTTTGTTATGAAACAAGCTTTAGGGGGTAAGTTGTATCTTCTTTTTTAATCCATTTCTATATCCTGTTCTGTGGTAGCCTAAACAAACTAATGGCTATAGAAACACCCTTATCTGGAACTGTATCCTCTTCACCATCCTCAGCATCCCCTTTTGTTTTATTACCCAAACACAAGGGCCCAAATGTAATAGCCTGTGAGGCACTTGCACAGGGCTAGATTCATCATCGCTTGGAAAGTGATAAATTGTACAGTGATAAAGTACTAGCCAATCAGCTCCTAACTGACATTTTTCAAACACAGCCTGTAATATGGCAGTTAGGAGCTGATTGGCTGGTACTTTCTCACTCTCCATTTTATCACTTTCCAAGCGATGATGCATCTAGCCCACAGTCTTTATGATTTAGCAGCTAGATTTAAAGTGACAAAACAATCTGTATTTGCTTTTTAATTTATTTCCTCTTTAAATCTAACAACTAAATTATAGAGATTGCATTGGTGCCTGCAAATTGTAGACTGTTGCATTTGTGCTCTTGTGTCTGGGTATAAAGACACAAGGGTATGCTGAATGAAGGTTACTGAGAAAGCAGGGAAAGAGGGGACAGTAGAGAGAGAGAGAGATGAGGAAATGACATAAGGGAGAGATTTATCAAATCTTGGCTATAGATAAAGTGCCAACCAATCAGCTGCTAACTGTAGTTTTTCTAAAATGACAGAATCCGATTGGTTGATACTTTTTCTCCCTCCACTTTACCTCCAAGATTTGATAAGTCTCCCAGGGAGGATAATGGGACAGTATACTATAGAGGGAGAGGGGGAGAGAGAGAGAGAGAGAGAGAGAGAGAGAGAGAGAGTGTGACCACATGATGCCCTCATACCAGGAAAGTTTAGTACTATTAAAGTACTGAATACATGTAAAAGGGAGTCCGGCCAGGATCCCAACGCCAGAATCCCAACACTGCTTGGAATGCAAGCACTGGCATCCCAACAAGGATCACAATCTTGGCACCGGAATCTAGACTGTCACAATCCTGAACTGGGGTTTGGCAGGGCTGTGGACAGGTAAGCTGCAGGACGGGGGGGCTGGGGGTGTTAGGGTTAGGCTGCATGGAGAGGGTTAGGTTAGGCTCCGGGAAAGGGAGGGTTAGGGTTCGGCTGCATGGCGGATGTTTTAGGTTTAGGCACCACCGGGGAGGGTTAGGGTTAGGCTGCGGGGGGGGGATGGGGTGTTGCAGGTTAGGTTTAGGCAGCAGAAAGGGAGGGTTAGGGAGTCATTGGGAAAGGTAAGTATACTTACCTAGACCATGTTGGGATTCTCACCATTGGGATGCTGCGATTGGTCTTCTGACTGCTGGCATCATGACCACTGGCATATCATACCCAACCCACGTAAAAGGCATTCTTTATAATCCTGAGTGGGTAGCATAACAACTGTTATGCTTACTCTCCAAATTTAATCTGCTGAACCCAGAACAAGATGAAGCCCTCATAGGGCCATTGGTAAGATACTCCTGCTGGCACTGTTGTCTCCTCCTTTTATTGACAAAACACCTTGTAATCTGGTCTCCTCTGGCAGGAACCTAACTTGCCTAATGGATGATCTGGCTATGTCTGAATCAAATGGATTTACGTCCTGATTGATTAGAAAATATTCATCATGGCCTGCGAACTGAGAGGAGTTATAAATATGATACCTACTAGTAGAATCCCTAGATTAGTTTTTCCTGCTTTGCTGAGTGCTTAGCATTTGGGAACCTGGGTTTCCAGGTGCTCTCTCAGATATTAAAGGTCCACTCCTACCCACACCAATGAAGTCTAAAAAACAACAAAATACCTAATCAAATTGTCATTTGTGGTGAGATAATGCTCCAAAAAAACTTCTCCATGGGATTCCGCTGCCTATAGCTGCAAGATGTTAGTGATAGCCCAGCAAGGCCAAGAAAAGATAAATGATTTTGGTTCTTCTTTTCTTGGCCTCGTTGATGGTATTTGATAACCGAAGAGTTCCTGCACTGGCAGGCAAGGCTGAGGGATGACTAAGAATAAGGTCTTGGACAATTGATTTGGAGCCTGCAGGTTCATTGTAATGTGTTACTGTATGTATATCCGGTTAATGTCTGAATTTTCCCTATACTTTTTTATAAATACATTTCTCCTACAACTATTGTTGTATTTCTGTGACCAACAGCAAAACTTTATAAAAACTTTCTACCCTCTTGTTCTTGTGAATTTGACCTACATGTCCATGTTTTGGCAAAATCTACTCTGATTATTTACCAAAGTTGCAGAGCTGTCTATCTAAATGGATCTACACCATGTAAAGCAGAAGGTTTCCGAGATTCTTGTGTCCTTATGGGAGTACTAGATCACTGGGGGTGATTCCGAGTTGTTCGCTCGCTAGCTGCTTTTAGCAGCATTGCACACGCTAAGCCGCCGCCCTCTGGGAGTGTATCTTAGCTTAGCAGAAGTTCGAACGAAAGATTAGCAGAATTTGTGAATAGAAAATTCTTAGCAGTTTCTGAGTAGCTCCAGACTTACTCAGCCATTGCGACCAGCTCAGTCCTTTTCATTCCTGGTTTGACGTCACAAACACACCCAGCGTTTGCCCAACCACTCCCCCGTTTCTCCAGCCACTCCTGCATTTTGCAACTCGAACGCCTGCGTTTTCCCGCACACTCCCATAAAACGGGCAGTTTCCACCAGAAACACCCACCTCCTGTCAATCACACTACGATCAGCACAGCGATGAAAAAGCTTTGTTATGCCGTGAGTAAAATACCTAACTTTTGTGTAAAATAACTAAGTGCATGCGCTCTGCGAACCTTGCGCATGCGCAGTAAGCGACTAATCGCAGTATAGCGAAAATCGGCAACGAGCAAACAACTTGGAATGACCCACATTATCCCTTTAAACTGAGGAATCCATGAGAGCCTGAGATGTCGCCCACTTTTCTTGTCTCATGGAGAATGCCAAACATTTTGTCCAGAAAGTAACTTTTTACAGTACCTATTTACCTCGCAAATCTCATTGGGACCAGACCACCACTCACCCACATGGATCCCTCCACACTAACACCTCCAGCATAGTAATCTCCTGATGATTTATACCTGCAAGAAACTTTCAAGATAGAGATGAACACAAGATTTAGGGCATGTATGGAATTATGTAACAAATTAAGGGCCTAATTCAGCGTGGAATGCATCTACAATGCGTTTGCATGCTGAAGCCCTTCAGGAGTGTGTGCGCAAACTCAGAAGCAGCATTGCACGTGCACACACAGTGACATGCAATGGCATCTTACATATGCGAACGCCTCTGCCTGATTGACAGGCAGAGGTATTCACAGGGTGGGTGGGGGCGTTGACGCAATGTTTTTGGGACAACATTGGGGGGGTGCAGTCCGGACAACACATGTGCGTCCAGACTATTTGCAGGGCGGCCTGACATAACACACAGCCACTGTGAGCCTAAACATGGTGGATAGCCGTCTGTGCGGACAGAAGGCTACCCTTAACATGTGAGCGCTTCGTTGCTGAGCAAAGCAAAGCATGTTAGTGGGGGGGGGGGGGGGGAGGAGGGCCTGCATGTGGGGCGGACTTGCCCTGTGCTGAAAAGATGTGACGTAAATCACAGATAACTAGGAGGTTATCTGGTACCACAAACCCGGTTAACACATGAACCCATTAACTTTTCACAGATTTATGGGTGGTATTCAAATGATGTATCATGCCCAATCTCCTTTTTGAAGTTATCCCCGTTATAACACATATCACACCCTTAGTAATCCGGTTTAGCTGCGTAAAGGGTTAGGGCGCCTAGCTACCCCAGGGGGTAGCGAGCTGAAATGATGATACCACGCCCGTCAGCAGAAACAGAACGATTGTGGAAGGGGGCGGAAAGAATTGAATATGTTAACACATTAACGGGTGTACATAAACGAATGATCAAAACAGGAAAACAGTGACTTACAGTTGAAGACAGCATAGGACAAGTACAGGGTAAACAAAACATGGCTACATAAGCAGGTAACACTGAACAAAGTATCAGGGTGGCAGAAAATCGAGGGATTTGGTGCTGTCGAAGATTGTTTAAGTAAGAAAAGGATAAACACATGAGGATAGATGGTCCTACTCGTGAGAGCTTACATTCTAAAGTGGAGGGGGCAGACAGACAGGGGTGATGCAATTGGGGTAGATAGTGAGTATGGAATAGCCTCAGGTGATAAAGTGCAAAGCTACCACCCTTTTTCACCCCCATTAACTTAACGTGGCTAATTGAATTCAGCCCTATGATGCTGATTGGTTAGTGCTTTATACCTCTCCACTTCATACTTTGATAAATACCATCCTTAATGGTGAAAAATCACTCCTACCTAACCAAAGACACTAGAGACAATTTAATAACATAGCATTAAGGTGCAAAATTTACACTGAACCAAATAACAGTTGTTTTTATGAGGTTAAATTAGGAAAGCAACTGTATTACTGGGTAATGTGGTTCACCTAATTAAATGTTCCTTACCGTACAGTAGGTGTTTCAAAACCTTTGCAGCTGTTTCTTGTGTTGCTGCATAATTACAAAAGCTATAGGAGGCCGTTGCTGTTGGAATGTTATATATTTATGTACAATTCCATTAAAGAAGTCAGATGATGATAGAAAAAAATGTTTATTTAACATTTGTGTTAAATTCTACAGTATGACTGCCAGTTTCCCCTAGAAAGAAAGAATTGTTAATGATATAATGCTTTTAGTGAGCCACTGAATTAAATAATTCTGGGATATAGTTTTAGTTTTTCTTGTAGACTAAACATGAATATTCCATAACACCACCTGCTGTGCATGCTTCTCAGACGAGTGGTACTGTATGTCTGGGCTATAGTGAAAGATTGTAGCAGTCTCACCTTAAAATGTGTCCAATGATTTGCTTATCAGTGCAGCATGTATTGGGCATTGCTTTGAATAATTGGCTGTCCAAGGTCCTTAAAGCTTAGATTCTATGCATACAAAATTGTGTGAAGTCCAGTGTGCATGAAAAATTGCTTCCCATGCAGTTAATTAGTGTGTACATTAATGTTGTAGCAGGTCCCTGCAGAGTGAGTGCACCCCACATAGAAGCAGCCAGTAGTATTACTGTACTATTTATCAGATTTATGTTTGTGGAAATGACTGAGGAGAGAGCTAAGTAATGCTCTGCAGGACTCTGGCAGATGGAGAGTCTGCTGACAACCTCTAGGCATTGTTCGAAAGCTTTCCCTGTTCCAGATTTGTGTTAGCAGCTGAGGATGTTTCAATCCATTTCGAACTTTGCCAAGTCTCTTCTCAGACACAATTTATGGGAAACATTTGGCTTTGTGTGTTTCAGAGCAGCTCATTAACCATTCACCACTCATTCTGTTTATCCATCTATCAATCTACTGCAGTTTCCAACTATTATATTCTAGTCCTCATTCATTTCCCTTGTAGAAAGTAAGATTAGGTCAAAGGGTCATTTATGAATGTGTGTCATGCAACTATATTTGCATCTGTTGGAGTGCATCATATAATGGGATGTGTTGGATAGATTGTGGCAATTCCTAAGAGCCAATTAAACCCAAGCATTTCCCTAGTTTACCATTGATTGGAAATAGTTGAGATTTTATTTTGTGGGCCCTATACACAGCGAGATGTGCCGCCGAGGTGCCCGACGGCCAATACAGCTGACAGACAACCCGGCAGAGGGGAGGAAGGGGGGTGATGGGGGGAGTGAAGTTTCTTCACTGCCCCATAGCCCTGCATGCTACTATGGACGAGATTGTCCACATTGGCTTGCATGCACCAACGATGAACAAGCGCGGGGCGTGCATCGTTCATCATTGGTGCCTACACACTGAAAGATATGAATGATATAGTGTTATCACTTAGTGTGTATGGCCCATTAAATGAGATTGTAGATGGAGAAGGCATATGTAGTAAGGCATTTGTGGTTTTACGGCTACCAACAATGCCATTTCTCCTTTACAAAATAATTTAAAGTCTACAGTTGGTTGGATGGATGAAAATACAACATTGCTCCTATTCTTTTAATGGGACACATTTTACACTTGTAGGAATTTGCATTCTGGGTAATTTTATAAAACCTTAAAACACACAAAAGTTAAAGCTGCAGTTAATGAATCCGATTTCCCTCACTATGAGGCATAAAATGAAGGTAAACCGAGCAGTATTTGAGAAGAAATACACAAATCTATACATAGAATAAAACTGGAAGGGTTATATCTGTACATAGCATTTTTTCTATATATACATACAGTATATATATATATATATATATATATATATATATATATATATATATTTATTTTTATTTATTTTTAGAGAAATATGCTTCTAGGGACTGTTTATAAACTATAAATCTGGATTTTTATCTGCTCATTTTGTTATCACACAAGTACTACTGGATGAATTTGGATTTCATTTTCACTATTGAATATCTTAGTGACCTAGTAAGAAACTGAGGTATGTATGATTTTGATGTGACATAATGGAGAGGAGCAATAGAGATAAAAACCCTTTATCACGCTTGGCACTCAGCACACTGAAAGTTGGTGTTCTGATCGTGCTTCTGCAGAACTTGACAGCGCCCAAGTTTTGCAATGGTACCATACTTATTAAAGTGACAGCTCAACAGAGGATCCTAATTGAGGAAGAGATTCTAACAGTATGTGGCTTCCTGTAAACGACTGCTTCGTTATGATGACGATCAACAAGTCGCAGGGACAGATGCTCATTGGCTGCAGGTGTAGATCTCAGGTTACTATTGTCATTTTAAAACTATCAATCAAAGTTGCTGACGGTTGGCGGGTTTGACAAACCACTGCTTAGTAAATCTATTCCTTATTGTCTGATATAGTGCCTATTTGCCTGATATGCCTAATAAATGCAAACAAAGCAAAACTCAGTCACAAACTCCCTACCAGATACGGGACAAAACGTAATAGGCTGCAAGAGTACTGTATGTGCGAGTACAAACCCACGTGACTTAGGTGTGAGTTTGTTTCGAAACATGCACTATGTAAA
Source organism: Pseudophryne corroboree (assembly GCF_028390025.1). Classification (NCBI taxonomy): domain Eukaryota; kingdom Metazoa; phylum Chordata; class Amphibia; order Anura; family Myobatrachidae; genus Pseudophryne; species Pseudophryne corroboree. The sequence continues at coordinate 591,996,777 of NC_086449.1, read as the reverse complement.
AGGGTGCAAGATGGCCGGTACAGGTTTGACTGGCACGTGAGTTCATGAGAGTTAAATTGTGGGTAAACACTCACCTTGTAATGTGAGTTTCATTACAAGGTGCGAGTTTCACAGGTTTCTGTGTGTAAGAGCCATTAATAGTTTTAAAAAATCAGGGGAAAAATTGTGCTCCCCCCCCCCCCCCCTCCCCCCGCCCCCTCAAAAGCATAACCAGCCCTGGACTCTTGGAGCCGGCCCTGTTCTAAAACAAAACAAATATGGTTTTTAAATCAGCACCGGGCTCCACTAGCAGGATAGTAATAGTGTCAGAACCATGGGACACACTTGACAAGGTCCCCAGCCAAAGCAATCATCCCCCCCAACTAATCAGCCCAGGCCAGGGATTCCTGGGGAAGTGGGGATCCCCCCAATTGAGAGGGTCTCTACTCTCCAGTGCACCCAAGGCCTGGGCTGAAGCCCAAGGCTATCCCCAACACTCCTGGGTTGTGAGTGCCAAGCATTTCAGTAAAAGTTATAATAATATTGTCTTTTGCAGGAGGTCTACAGCCTCTCCACATGCCGGTACTTGGAGAACAAGAAGTACCAGCATGCAGGACACTTTAAGTGCCTGCTCGTACCTATAGTCCTCCTGTAAAATAAATATTAAACTAAAGACAGGACACACACAGGTGTGTACCTCTATAACTCTGCAATATTATCACCTCCACACACATTATTTCCAAAATAAAAGTAACGAATGTAGATGCGCATTTTTAGGGGTTGTTAATGCTGTACAGAACAGCGAACCTAGGGGGTAATTCTGAGTTGATCGCAGCAGGAAATTTTTTAGCAGTTGGGCAAAACCATGGAGGTAATTCTGAGTTGATCGCAGCAGGAATTTTTTTAGCAGTTGGGCAAAACCATCTGCACTGCAGGGGAGGCAGATATAACATGTGCAGAGAGAGTTAGATTTGGGTGGGGTGTGTTCAATCTGCAATCTAATTTGCAGTGTAAAAATAAAGCAGCCATTATTTACCCTGCACAGAAATAAAATAACCCACCCAAATCTAACTCTCTCTGCACATGTTACATCTGCCTCCCCTGCAGTACACATGGTTTTGCCCAACTGCAAAAAAAATTCCTGCTGCGATCAACTCAGAATTACCCCCCATGTGCACTGCAGGGGGGGCAGATATAACATGTGCAGAGAGAGAGAGATTTGGGTGAGGTGTGTTCAATCTGCAATCTAAATTGCAGTGTAAAAATAAAGCAGCCAGTATTTACCCTGCACAGAAACAAAATAATCCACCCAAATCTAACTCTCTCTGCAAATGTTATATCTGCCCCCCTGCAGTGCACATGGTTTTGCCCAACTGCTAAAAATGTTCCTGCTGCGATCAACTTGGAATTACCCCCCTAGTACTTTCAGAGCCCTAATCTCATCCTTCTGTATAATATAAGCGAGACAAATTTCTGTGCATTCTAGTTGCACGTTAACAAGAACTTCATTTTGCCTAATATAAAAGAAAGCCAAAATGCTTCTAGAAGTTACTTATCATCCATTTGTTTCAAAGCCCTCTCTATTTAACACCTGTTACTATGTATACATTTATTGAGCAATCTGCTGGTTATCATAAGCAATACACGGCCAAAATCCCTGGGTGGAAGCTTCCCACATATTGTGGCAATGGTATATTTTTATCAAAAAATTGGGCTGGGACATGAAGGTGTCATCAGACAGTAAATAACAAGTGAGACAAGAAGGTGAGAAATTGGTTTACACTGTATAGAAAGAAGTAACACAAAATAATGAACTGAAACCTGGAATGTGTCTCTTTTTCGATCAGCCGACACAGATGATAGAACAGAGGTCAGCGCCATGATTTAGGTCTCATTTCTCCTATACTAAGGATATCAGGGTGTGCACCACAAATGCTCTGGATTGTTCCTGAGCAGAGGAAAGATACAGACTTTCTCTCACTGCAGCTGAAATTGTATACATAAATATATTACAGTAATGTATTTCTCATTATACCCAGGGGCAACAAAGGATATGGGAAAGATGCTGGGAGGTGAAGAAGAAAAAGATCCAGATGCTCAGAAAAAGGAAGAAGAGAGACAGGAAGCTCTACGCCAGCAAGAGGAGGAGAGGAAGGCCAAACATTCCAGGATGGAAGCTGAAAGAGAGAAAGTTCGGCAACAAATAAGAGATAAGGTGCTACATTCTAGCATTCTAGCTTTCATTTGTACAGTGACATTCATAGGACACAGCTGGGTTATGGTATGACTAGGAAAAAGACATGCGTAAATATAGTTGAAACATCTATTTAGTTTAGCACCACAATCAGAATATGCAAGTTAATGTAATCAATCCAAAGACATCAATAAGTTAAAAATGCTCTTAATACCCTTCTAAGTAGAGATGTGAGGGCTCAGATTTACTTGGTTTTACGCGGATCTCAAAAATAGCATCTTATTGTCTATCGGCTCTCGCGTGTTTTGGATAACCAATAAGATAAATCCAGAGAAATCTGAACTTGTGCTAATGTGGCCAAACGATATCGTGCATACACACTGTGCAATCTTACAAACAACCACAGGTCTGAAGATGCTACAAACGTTGCAGGGAGTGCGCGATAATGCATACACACTGGACGTTGTGGATGATTTGTCGTTATGATTCGGCTCCAAAATGACAAATCGTCCAATTTATCTTCTAGTGTGTACCCAGCTTTAGTAGACCTCCTGGGACCATCTCTCCTACATAGAGATGTCAGTGATATCTCCACCAGTGATGACTCCACCGGGATTTCAAGATTGTGTGGATGATCACCTCTCTCTCCAGAACCCTCATGTATGCCCCCACTCCATATGATCTAGACTGCTGACAGCAGTCAAAAGCATGTGAAAACCAGGACTTAAAAGACACAGTTTTATTCAACTACAACTAAAAGACGTTTAGCACACAGTTGTTGCTGAACACAGATGTATCTCTAGCACTGCCTCTCTCCTGTGTGCATCACTGATTTAGGCCTCAATCCTGGTATAAAGTGCTAGGTTCAGTGATACGCAGCCGGGAGCACTCAAGCTATTAGCATATTGGCAGGAGATATTGCTGTGTGAGCACTTCAAACTTTATAAATAAAAAATACCACTGGTGACCGGTCCGCTATAGAATATTTACACAATTGCATTATGATGGCAAAGAAGCTACATCATATTAGGCTGATATACAGTATTGTCCTGTATGTGGAATACAGTCAGGATCCAGACAGTAACCAACCCAACAGTCACAATACTGACTTCAGAATCTCAACAGCCAAAATGGGGTTAGGCAGGGGGAAAGGGTTGCACTGTCCCACAAGGGTACTTGGGAACATGGGAACCCCTTCTTCTAATGTCAGCTTCCAGACGGTACACTCAGAGTATACATTGTCACTATATTAGTGAATAAGATACATGGTCTCTAATAGCTGGCCAAACCTTTGTTGGGCCGGTCACGCTCACCTGTAGTAACCAACTACACCTATTAAGCACTACTACTGTATTCCACCAGTGAACCCTTGATGCTCCTGTCCGACACTGGGAGGGGGGGGGGGGGAGTTAGGGCTAAGATCAGGGGTGCTTTAAGAGAGGAGGAGGCCCGAGTGCAGCCTCTTCCATTCGGGCCCCTCCTCTCTGCCGGCTGCGCTGAAAGTCTGAACACTAGAGGGCTCAGACTCTACTGTGCATGCGTAGAGCTTTATGAAAATGGCCGAAGCATCATTTTCACAGTGATTTAACAGTGCTCTGACATCGGCACGGGACTCCGGAGGGGTGAGTATTCAAATAATGGATGCAGCATGTGCGGTGTGGGCTTCCCTGCACCCATTATAAATACGCCAGTGGCTAAGATGCTTTCCAAAAGATGTGTTGGTATTTTAACTGTCGGGATTTTGCTGCTGGCATTGTGACTGTCGGGATGGCCACTGTGGGTATATCATACCCAACCGATGGAAACATAGAATTTGACAGCAAATAAGAACCACTTGGCCATCTAGTCTGCCCATGGGCATATGTAATAGAGTCTAAGTTTGCCAGAGGTGCGAGCTGCCGGCCGATCTTAGACGTTTTTTTTTAAAGCAGCAATCATGTATAAGACATGGTTTTGTCTGGTAAATGATTGCTGCTTTAAAAAACCTCTGAGATTGGCCAGTATCCTGCACCTTTGGCAAACTCGGACTCTCTCTATTACACATGCCCCCATAAGTTTAGTGTAATGTACCACTACCAGCACAGCAGGGATATCAAACTATAGTCGAGTTTTGGTAAGTGTGTATTTAATGTGAGTGATCTGACAAGCTTAAGGTAGTATAATCTTAACACATTTGTATGTGCAGTCTGACAATACCAATAAGAAAGAAGCCATTACCAAAATCCTCATAATTCCCAACTGTTTTTACCTTTATAATGTCTAGAAAATAAAAGGTTTTATAGAATATCTTCTTCTGAAAAACAATTTAAATAAGTAACATTTTCTTGCATGGTCTAATACAGTGATGGCTAACCTTGACACTCCAGCTGTTGTTGAACTACACATCCCAGCATGCCCTGCATCGGTTTTAGCATGGCCAAATAGCAAAACTGATGCAGGACATGCTGGGATGTGCAGTTCAACAACAGCTGGAGTGTCAAGGTTAGCCATCACTGATCTAATATATAAAAAGCATATTTAAATACATGCCTCATATGATGTGAACTTTAGTCAGGTCCCTTTATGTAAAACACTACAGTCTTAAAGGGGTCAGCGTAACTATTTTGCCAGATCATTCACCCATTAAAAGTTCTTTTGTAAACACAAACATTACTGTAGATGCACTAAATCACATGTTTACTTTGTGCAACAAAATATAGGCCACATATATCATACAGTAGCTTGGAGAGAGATGGACAGTGTACGGAGCTAAAGCACCAACCAATCATCTTCTAACTGCCATGTTACAGACTAAAAAGTTTGAAAAATGACAGTCAGGAGCTGAATGTTTGGTGCTTATTGCAGCGGCCTTTTAAGAGAGGAGCAGGCCCATGTGCAGCCTTCTGCATCACAGGTCCCCTCCTCTCTGACCGAGGCACAAGGTTTTAATACTTACCTCTCCGGAGTGCCCCGGCGGTGCCATCCTTCTCCGCAGCGTCAATAGAGTCTGAGCACAGACTCTATTGCGCATGCGCAGACCTCCGGGAATACGGCGTGGCAGCCATTTTCCCGCAGATTTTCCTAAGGCGCATGCGCGGAACTCCGGAAAAATGGCCACCGTGCCACGTTTCCGGAGTTTTCAGCAGGCGCAATAGAGTTTGTATCCCCCTAGTGTTCAGACTCTATTGCTCTGCCGAGAAGGGATGGCTCTGACAGGGGACTCCAGAGAGATAATTATTAAACAAATGGGTGCAATGTGTGCGGTGTGGGCCCCCCCTGGACCCCGGGGCCCATGTGCCCCGCACACACTGCACCCATTATAGATACGCCAATGATACTTTGGGGTTTATTCTTGAAGCAGTGTAAAGAGTGGAGAAACAGACCAGCGGAGAAGGTGCCCATGGCAACCAAAACAAATGTGTTTGGCCACCATATATTTTATCAAGTTTGTTCACCTAATAATTTGTTTATATGCCACATATTGATTTGTACATACAGTATATATATATATATATATATATATATATATATACCGTGTTTCCCCGATAATAAGCCCTACCCCGAAAATAAGCCCTACCCCTGCTTTTGGAAACTGGTCCAAAATAAGCCCTACCCCGAAAATAAGCCCTATGGTGTTTTTTGTTGAAAAAAAAAAATAAGACAGTGTCTTATTATCAGGGAAACACGGTATATATATATATATATATATATATATATATATATATATATATATAAAAAAAAAACATGTTTTGTGGACAATGGGGGTCATTCCGAGTTGATCGTTAGCTGCCGTTGTTCGCTGCGCAGCGATCAGTGAAAAAAATTGCTAATCTGCGCATGCGTATGTGCACGCGCGTCATACGGGTATGAAGTCCATTGTGGTTTTGCACTGGTTATAGCGACGATTCCAATCGCACAGCCGGCCGCAAAGTGATTGACAGAAAGAGGGTGTTTCTGGGTGTCGACTGACCATTTTCAGGGAGTGGTTGGAAAAACGCAAGCGCGCCGGAGAAAACGCAGGTGTGGCTGGGCGGGAGTGTGACGTCAAAAGCCATCCCTCCGTCGTTAGAATCAACGCACACGAAGAGTAAGTTCAGGGCTGGTCTTGTTTTGCACAAAATGTTTTTGCAGGCGCCCTGCTGCACAAGCGTTCACACTTCTGCAAAGCAAAAATACACTCCCCGGTGGGCGACGACAATGGGGGTAATTCCAAGTTGATCGCAGCAGGAAATGTTTTAGCCATTGGGCAAAACCATGTGCACTGCAGGGGGGGGCAGATATAACATTTTCAGAGAGGGTTAGATTTGGGTGGGTTATTTTGTTTCTGTGCAGGGTAAATACTGGCTGCTTTATTTTTACACTGCAATTTAGATTGCAGATTGAACTCACCACACCCAAATCTATCTCTCTATGCACATGTTATATCTGCCCCCCCTGCAGTGCACATGGTTTTGCCCAACTGCTCAAAAATTTCCTGCTGCGATCAACTTGGAATTACCCCCTATGCGTTTGCACGGCTGCTAAAAATTGCTAGCGAGCGAACAACTCAGAATGACCCTCAATATGCACTGTTGACAAAGGCTGCTACATGCAGCAATATAGATCACTGTTCCTTTGATTATAGCACTTTTTAAGAGAAACCTGTTCTGTAGGGTTACATGGGACAGCTAATGGTAGCCCTTGGTGATTGAGTTTTACTAGGCTTTTAACTCTTTCTTGCATGCTAGAGGCAACAGTGCTTGCTGTTCTGTAGCCTTTTCTCTTGTGACCTTTATGTTGCTTTAGAGTTTGCACATTGCCCATAAAAAAGAGTGGTTACCATGAGAACTAAGTTTGGAAACATTAAAATATGTAGAATCTATAGACAACAACAATATACACTGCATACAATTTGTTACCATTCTGAGACCTCCAGCCTTCACATATTGTATGATAAACTCTGTAATACCTAACATAATGCCAAGTGATTCATTTACACTATAGCTCCCAACTGACCTTACTCCCTGCCCCGCATTTCACACATTATTTGTGTTGGTCTGATGCATAGATCTGTAAAAATAAGTTGACTTTTATCTCCTAGCATTACAGGTCTGATTCTGAATCTGATGCAGCTTGACATTTTTAGTAAATCACTCACTGATGGAGTTTTCTCCGTGAAATGGGTCTTTCAGGGTGTTAGTTGGGTAGCTACCTAGAGAATGCATGGAAGCACTGGCATATCCACAATGGGAAATGGTATTTGGAGCACACAGGTCCATGGGTCCAGAGGGGCCCATACACCTCACACCCTGCACCCATTTAATAATACTTACCCCTCCGTCGACCCGGTGCTGACTGCATAGCGGCAAATATCACTGGGAAAATGGCTGCCCCGTCCATTTTCCTGGTGATTTCTGCATACGCAATAGAGCTGTCCTTGGGAACGTGGCGCGGGCAACTTGTACATGCGCAGTAGACTCTCTGGCACAATGTCTACTGCAACGCTGTAAAGGAGGAGGCCTGATCGGAGACTGCTAAATCGCCCCTGCATGCAAGGGAACAGATTTATGGGAGTGTAGCGGGATTTACAGAAGTGACTTCAGTGCTATTCTGAGTCATGCATATGATGAAGGGACGCCTGTTTCTGGTTGCTCATGGGCCATGAGACTACACCCCTTCCCATGAGGTCATATCAACTTTTTTGGCATGCATTCGGTTGGGGGCAGGTGGGCTTTCAAGTGCACCAGGTTTCACTGACCCCAGTTACACCCCTGACCCCCCGCACCGCACCCAACTTCATATGATCCACCTGGCCTCTTTATTTTTAGCTGAATAATGTTAAACTGAGCAGAGATTAGATTTAATGATATGTAATCACCATACACACTACACATTCCGATATACAACACTGCAATATATGGTTGCATGCTTCATGTAACTGTACCACTAAAACCATGGACTGTTCATGAACATTCAATGTGACAATGCAAGCACAAAATTCAAAGAAAAAATTGGGTGGATTTGAGGGTGCACACTAAATAATGGTCATTGCGGTCCATTGCAAATCGCAACAAAGTTCAATATATCTTAAAGTGTGTACCAAACTTAATTGTGATATTCTCAATGTGGGATTTCAAATAAAGTACTTTACAATTTTCCACCTCTCATACCCTGAGCACAGAGGATTTCCAGACCACAAGGTGCATTGTGTGCACAAAGCCATCAAAGTAAGCATGTAGAAGTATTGCCAAAGTATAGCAGGCAGGCATAAGTAGGCACAACTATGTCTAGAGCTGGACTTTGGTGCTTATTCGGAGATGACCCCTCTGTAATGTCAATTGTTTTTCAATGATGTTAAAGTAATGTATGTCTACAGTATGTGATAGAAATATAAAATGTACCTTTAATGGAAAACTTCAATGTATACTGCTGACATTATCTAACCTCTTTCCCACTTGTGCATAATACAATAAAAGATTAGTGCAGCAACAGCTGATGTATGAGACTTGCTCGTGCTCGGCATAGAGTCTCTTACAGCTGTGTGTGTATACAGGGTAACATAACATCATGAAGAGAAAATGAGTTTACACAGAGTGGTAATGGAACAAATATATTTAAGAAAGATCAGGCATTGATGGTGTGTGCTGTATGTTCAATACAGCAGCTGCTGCACACTGCCTGAACAATGACAGGAATTGTGTTCTGGAACAATAAGTGAAGGATGTATATATATTATAATAACATTTGCTTAATGAGTGGGTGGTGAATGTTTGAGAGATGCTCTGTGTCAATTTGTTTGTTTAGTATTTGCTGATGTTAATATAACATAATAGGAAGAAAACATAAAAATAATATTTACAGCATTGTCTTGTAGTTGTGAATGTGGAGTCCTCTATATTTTTATTCAGGTTATTACAAAGAGCGCATTTCAAATGCCATAAAATAGAATGTGCTATACACAGTACAAATGTGGCTTGCCAAACTGTCACCCTGGTTTTGTTGTATCTGTAAACAAAATGGAAGACATCTATGAGAACTGTTTTACTTTTAACTGGACAAGGTTTCCAGATATGCTGTAGCAATCCTCATCCCATAAAATGCTATGTGACCGAGGTACTCGGTTTTCCACAGGAGTTAAATCCGAAGTTGGGATAATTAGTCAGGGGCAGTTTCACAGAAGATAGATACTAGTATAGACAAGGCAAGGACAGACCTGCTAGTGCAACTCCAAGGCACTACTCAAGGGATTCAGTATGATTCAGAATTTCGACAGTGGCATCCCGACCATCAGAATCCCGACAGCCCTCAAAAGTACCATAACCCTCCCTTGCCCCATATCCTAACCCTCCCGTGTGGGTGCCTAACCCAAACCCTCCCTTGTGGGTGCCTAACCTTAACCCTCTCTGGTGGTGCCTAACCCTAACCCTCCCTTCCCCACTACCTAAACCTAATCTTCCCTGTTTGGTGCCTAACCCTAACCCCCCCTCCCAGGTACATAACCTTCCCGTCCCTGCATCCTAACCCCCTTTCTAATGCCTAAACCTAACCTGCATTTTAACTGCATCCCTACTGAAGACCTTTGGGTTGTTGCACCAATGAATTCAGCAGACACAATGCTGGTAGTGAAGGCTGAGCTCATATTCCGGCACTTGTGATTAGCCATGTGAGTGTGTCTGATAGACCACAGGCTCAGAGGCGGAACTACCGCCAGTGCAACCAGTGCGTTGCATTGGGGCCCGCCACTGTCCAGGGGCCCAAAGCATGTAATGAGTCAAACTGACTCATTACATGCCGCTGTGTGCTGCGGGCAACCGCTGCCCGCAGCACACAGCCGCCCGCAGGACACAGGAGTCGGAGAGGAGCGCAGCGGTCACGGGCACGGGGGTAAGGAGAAGGAGGGAGGTGGAGGAGGGAGCCGCAGCAGCGCTTTCCTACTGGTTGAGGCGCTGCTGCTGCTGTCCCTCTGCTTCACTATAGGCTGTCTTCCGAGAACAGCCTATAGTGAAGCAGAGGGACAGCAGCAGCAGCGCCTCCACCAATAACACAGCGCTGCTGCGGCTCCCTCCTCCACCTCCCTCCTCCTCCTTCTCTCCTGCCCGGGATCTCTGCCAGAAGCAGCACCGAGGAGCCTGAGCCAGCGGAGAGGGTAAGTATAATTCTTTTTTTCTCTTTCTTTCTTTCTTTCTTTCTGTCAGTCTGTCTTTCTTTCTTTTGTGCAAAAAGGGGGACTGTCTGCCGCAATGTGTAAAAAGGGGGAATCTGCCTGCAGCAATGTGTAAAAAGGGGGAATCTGCCAGCCGTAATGTGTAAAAAGGGGGAATCTTTGCTGCAATGTGTAAAAAGGGGGAATCTGCCTGCCGCAATGTGTAAAAAGGGGGAATCTGCCTGACGTGATGTGTAAAAAGGGGGAATCTTTGCCGCAATGTGTAAAAAGGGGGAATCTGCCTGCCGCAATGTGTAAAAAGGGGGAATCTGCCTGACGTGATGTGTAAAAAGGGGGAATCTTTGCCGCAATGTGTAAAAAGGGGGAATCGGCCTGCCGTAATGTGTAAAAAGGGGGACGCTGTCTGCCGTAATGTGTAACAAGGGCACGCTGTCTGCCGTAATGTGTAAAAAGGGGACGCTGTCTGCTGTAATGTGTAAAAAGAGGAATCTGTCTGCCGTAAGGTGTAAACGGGTCTCTACCTGGTGTAGTGGTGCTACTGTGCGGCGTAATTTGAATAATGGAGACTACTGTGTACCGTTTTATGAATTGGTATTATTTTGTGGCCACACCCCTTCCCCACGAAGCCACGCCACTATGTATTTTTGCGCATGCCAACGGCGCGCACTGCCCCTGTTTTGCATGCAGGGGTGTGGCTCCGATGCCGTTTCTTGCACACAGTGCTAAAATGTCTAGCTACGGCACTGTTGCTAAGTATCCATTTCTCTGGCCCTGAGCAGGTCCCCCTCACCAGACCCTCTCCAGGGGTGAGGGGGTGGACTTGGATGGGATGGGGGGGGGGGGGGCAAAGCATTTTGTCGCACCTGGGCCCACCGCTCGCTAGTTCCGCCACTGCACAGGCTGATCACTGTGTAAAGACAAAACCCCCACTTTCCTGCATACAGGGATCAGTGATCTCCGATCATCTGTTAATGTGGTCCTGTCTGGGAATCTCTGTTCACTTTACTGATTACAGGGGTCACAGCAGCAGCACCAAATACCATTCTGGATGTAGGTAAGTGTCTTCCTAGTGCAGCATATGCCGGTTAGACACTCACACAAAAATACCCAGAGAAGTTAAGGGAAAGGATTTGCAGGGACAGAGCTTTCTCACACGCTTCCGATGTATTCAGTTATTTCTCACACGCTTCCGATGTATTCAGTTATTTCTCACACGCTTCCGATGTATTCAGTTATTGCATTGCAGATTTGGGCGAATCTATCACATCCCATCCGCAACTAAGATGTGGATTGTGATAAATATGCCCGATAGAGAGAAGAATGGGGTCAGGTCGGTGAAGAGGAAGGGATAGAACAATTATGTATTAATACATGAGAACTATTACCTGCTGTCATACAGAGGTGTTAAATAGTTGTCATAAATAATTTAAATAATACAATTATACTGTATGCTTTATCATTTATTTATGAAGTGTCATTGAACTATAGATTTTAGTTATTAAGTTTTAGCCAAATGACTTCAGTAGTTCAAGATGCTCATTGGAAATATAATTGAAATTAAAGATGTATGTGCCACCATGCAGCATATTACTGTATGTCAGTCAGTAGAAATCATTACCTGGCATAAAACATAATTTACTCCTAGCCGGAGATACTAATAATACTTGCAGAAATTTTTCAGCATTTCTGGAACACCCTGTCGTGTGTGGAGATCCTGAAGTCAGGGCCGTAACTAGGCGAGTGCGTAGTGTGCTCCGCACATATCGCTGCAGGATAGGGGGTGCTGTTGGCACCATTTGTCAATTATCGATTAGCTAATTACATCCACTTGCAGCTTCCCCCCTTTTTAAAGCCCAGCATCACCTGACCGCCCCTGTCTCCTACCCCCACCCCTTTGGTCACTAATACCTATACAGCATTCATGGACTTGACTTGAGAGCTCTTTGTTGCTCAGTCACACTGTCCTTTATCACATTTCAGGATGCTGATGTGCCCGGGATCCAAACCTGTTGCCTATGACATTGCAGTCGGACAGTCTATTCACTGAGCTATCTGCCCTTGCATAGAAAGCTATAGAACTATAGAAAGCTGGAGAGTTGAAACTATTTGAGGCGTACCTTGTACTTTGTGAAGGGGTGATCAGCGTTATGGCTGGGCAGATCTACTGTATGTAGTGTGTGGCTGCAAGGTATTGGATGTGTGGCTGCACACTGCATGGATCTGCTCGAGTATGGTGCTGGTTATATTTGTACGGGGTACAGGTAGCTTCATATAGTTAAAAACCTCATAGGTTTTATGTGGGATCAAGTGGCTCGTGGGTGGGGTGTCTGGTTGGGATGCAGCAGGTTGTGGGTTTGAGTCCCGGGTGTGGCAGTATATTGAAATGTGTTATTTAATGAGGGGTATCGTGGCTGAATGGCATCAAGCTCTCGGGTTGAGTGCAGCATGAATGTGGTATAAAGAGTATTTGTGTCCAAATCCATTTCCTTGCAGTGTTCTATAAACGTGTGTATTTTATATATATATATATATATATATAAGAACTTGTTTTTATTCCGGATACATGCACTTTATATGGAGCGATGTGAACGTTTTTTAAATATTTTATAAAAGTTTTTTTGAAGCAGTATATTGGATGTGCGGGCTCTTTCCCAAAGGCTATATATATAAAGGGGCATCATAGCATGGGCTTACTCTGGGATCAGGGGAGAGGCGCCAATTCTCTTTCTGGCACAAGGCACCAAAAAGTCTAGTTACTGCTCTACTTTAAGTCATGTGATTCTTGGAGTGCTTGATTATTTAAATCTCTGCTGTTTTGGGGCATGGTAAAATCCAATTCCACTGCATCTCAACCAGTGTTGGACTGGGGCATGAAGGGCCAACCGGGTAGATGTCGTTGTGTGGCCCATGTTTAGGGGTGTGGCCGGTCTCCAGAGGGGGTGTGGCCGACCACCACATTTGTTTGCCTAACCATTAGAGTGCATGGCATTGATCACTTGATAAATATATATAGTAAACACTGTTAGTTCATTCAGGGCAATGTACCAGATTAATAATAGGAATGCACTGTAGAAAATATCCCATAGTCATGTGCAGTATAATGTAACATACATGTATGTATAATGTAAAATTCAAGTGCACAATCTGGAACAGGATACCTAGAGGAGGAGGTGTGACCCCAGGCCCCCATCGGGGATTTCCCCTGTACACATGTAGGCCAGTCCAACCCTGATCTCAACTATAAACATTAGAGGCAGTAATCTGATCTGTATTAAGTGAGTTGACCCTCACTAGAAATTTCTTTTTGTTTGATGGGCGTTTCTTCAAACAGAAGACAGGGTGTGCGATGGGGAGCAGCGTCTCCCCCTCCTTCGCTAATGTTTATATGTTTAGCGAAGAGCAGGCGGTTTTCTTTCAGGACCCTACAACAGCCAACCAGGTCCTCTTGTATGCTCGGTACATAGACGACCTGTTCCTCCTCTGGACGGGCCCACAGGAAGCCTTTGTACAACTAATGACCACGGCCAATGCACGCGATTCTCCGATCAAATATACCTTTCAAACCAGCAAGGAGAGAATCAACTACCTGGATGTTTGTATATCAATCGTAGATGGGAGTCTTATTACGGGACTTTACGTCAAACCAACGGATCAAAATACCATCTTGAGGGCCAACAGCCACCATCCAAAGGGCCTCATTAGGGGTCTCCCACGGTCCCAAATGATCCGAATTTCTAGGATTATCAGTGACAGATCCACTCTGGAAGGTGAACTGGATAAACTTGTAGACAAGTTTCTGCAACGAGGATATGATCGGAAACTACTTCTACAGCACAAAAGTGAAGTACTACAACTCCCTAGAAGCAGCCTCATGGGGACCGGAAACAAACCTCAGGATAAGAACATTATCCCGTTCGTGACCAGGTATAACACCGCTAGCCCGGTTATCCCCCGGGCTTCAAGAGCACTATGGCCCATAGTCGCAACCGACAAGTCCCTACCAACGTTTAAAGACCGGCGCCCCATGAGCTGCTTCACTAGAGGCCGCAACATCAAAGACATTGTTGTCCACACGGACGTCACTGGCTTCAAATCCTGGTCCGATCGCCCCAAAGGGTTTTTGACCAGAGCGGCCGGGTGTTACAAGTGTCCGAAATGTACCACCTGTGGGCACATGATAACGGGCACCACATTTAAACATCCGCATAACGAGTCTACAGTGAAGATACACCACACACTGACCTGTACTTCCTCGTACATTATATACCTGATAATATGCCCATGTAATTTATATTACGTTGGGAAATCCATACGCACGGCCAGGGAAAGGATGGCCCTCCACAGGTCAGCTATAAAGCAGGCGCTGGCAGGGAAGCCCTCGGACCAACCAGTAGCGAGGCACTACGCGGAGAAGAAACATTCCATCAACGATTTTAGACACATCTTGATCGATCACGTACCCAAATCTCTCAGGGGCGGGAAAAGAAACTACTCTGCATCGAGGCAAAGTGGATTTTCAAGCTTGATACACTCAGCCCGAAAGGATTGAACGAGCAGATGCCGTGGAATATATTTTTGCACAAGTAAAAAATACAAAGAGGATCGAGGGGACTTTGTAAATTCCATGCAGTCTTTAGTCTTTCCCCAATGCAATGTCATTTTGGACCCCCGCAGCCTATTAAGTGGACTTCTATTACCAGTATCAGCCATGACCGTGTTGTACCAGTGTCACTAACCACAGTCCACTCACCCTTCTTCTTCTTTTTTAACACCTGGGACTGCCTGCCCTCTCTTTCTACTTTCCCTTTCACTGCTTTTCTCAGCACCACAACACATGACCGTCATCATTCTTCAGCATGCTGGTCAGGCTCAGCTTACAGACCTCACTAGTGGGATGGTTATTCGAGCACAGCTGATGCACACCGTTGAACTTCTTCCCGTTCACCGGGCCCTTCACCATATTAGACACGTCAGCGTCTATGCCAATCATCAATCACTATATGCACCCCCATGGCCTTTATTACACGTTTTCTCACCTTTCCTAACTCATTATTTTTTATGTCACTCAGCACAAACACTCCTTTTAGGTTCACATTCAAGTTCATTACATAATGTACCAGTCCGCCTAACCGGGGCGTGACTGTCACGGCCGTACCACTGAGCCAGCTGTCAGCACTGCATGTTTCCCTTTGTTTACTACGACGCGTCATCTGGAGCGCCAGCGTCGCCAGGTCTCCATGACTCCGGCGGACGCCGCTTGATGACGTCAGCGGCAGACGCCGGAACCCGCCGGGCGGCGCCGATCGCACCAGCACCTGGGGCTCTTCCCTCTCCTCTTGGTATAAAGGTATGTTATTTTCTTCTTTTTCTTGTTACTCACCTTGACAACGGGACTTGCGTGTCCCGAAACGTTGGAGCTAATGGAGTGATTTTAAATACACTTGAACTTTTGCATAAGACCCCGAGTGCCGCTGTCTGCTTCGTTTACTTCGTTGCCTACTGCCTTTTATATATATATATATATATATATATATATATATATAAGAACTTGTTTTTATTCCGGATACATGCACTTTATATGGAGCGATGTGAACGTTTTTTGAATATTTTATAAAAGTTTTTTTGAAGCAGTATATTGGATGTGCGGGCTCTTTCCCAAAGGCTATATATATAAAGGGGCATCATGGCATGGGCTTACTCTGGGATCAGGGGAGAGGCGCCAATTCTCTTTCTGGCACAAGGCACCAAAAAGTCTAGTTACTGCTCTACTTTAAGTCATGTGATTCTTGGAGTGCTTGATTATTTAAATCTCTGCTGTTTTGGGGCATGGTAAAATCCAATTCCACTGCATCTCAACCAGTGTTGGACTGGGGCATGAAGGGCCAACCGGGTAGATGTCGTTGTGTGGCCCATGTTTAGGGGTGTGGCCGGTCTCCAGAGGGGGTGTGGCCGACCACCACATTTGTTTGCCTAACCATTAGAGTGCATGGCATTGATCACTTGATAAATATATATAGTAAACACTGTTAGTTCATTCAGGGCAATGTACCAGATTAATAATAGGAATGCACTGTAGAAAATATCCCATAGTCATGTGCAGTATAATGTAACATACATGTATGTATAATGTAAAATTCAAGTGCACAATCTGGAACAGGATACCTAGAGGAGGAGGTGTGACTCCAGGCCCCCATCGGGGATTTCCCCTGTACACATGTAGGCCAGTCCAACCCTGATCTCAACTATAAACATTAGAGGCAGTAATCTGATCTGTATTAAGATTGTTCTATCACATTATTTGTTTTCTGCTTCTTAAAAAGGATAGGCTTAAGTCAATGAGCCATGACTTACTCTATCTGTTATTATGTCACTGTAGAGTGGCAGGCACAAAATCAATGGTCCATGGATCCTTTTTTATACTTGCTTCATTTAATGCAAGGTCACCTTCAAACAAAGAAGAAAAACAGTGATTTCCCTTTATTTCCATCCAAAGGCAGATTATTGTATCTAGAAATGACACAAAGAAGAATGGAAGCCAAATAATGTGTATAAGTGCCCACCAGAGGCTGAAGTGGTCCAAATGAATTCTTAAGTAGCTAAGTGAAAGCTTTGCAAGAAAAATAAAACTGATAATGTGCACTGTAGTTTATAGCCAAATTTGTCGAGTAAATTTGCGTAAATAAATTATATATGTATCTTGTGTAAAAAGAAGAAATTAAGAAAAATACATGTTGTAAGGTCTGAGGAGGTTTTACAAGTGACCATTCGCTATCGGTGGGAGCTCAAAGCCTTCACCATATTGAAATTGTCTCCAGCGACTAAAGGGGGGGGTACACACGGAGAGATCCGTGCTTAAATTATAAGCAATCTGACTAGATTGCTTAGAAATTAAGCACGGATCTCTCCGTGTGTATGCCAATAGCAATAGCGATGCGTGGTCGCTATCGCTGACTCTAGATTTGCATGCATGCATCGCACTGTGTGCGGAGCGATCTGTGCTAGATCGCTCAGCACACATCTCCCAGTGTGTACGGGGCTTAACACACTGGTGGAAATCTCACTATCACTCCACTTAATATACAGTACACTTCTACATGGACACAAAACCCTGTTACGTCATAATATCCTTAAGGAAAGTTGAACCTTGAAGTTTTCCTTCATCAAACTGCGCAACGAAAGACCACACACAGACCAATCAGCTTAAGGAACAGAATTACCTCCAGTATGACCAAACATTAAAGTAGAACTAAATTAAAGTAGAACCACTGCATGTGATCTAGCCACTCAGAGCTAGGACTGAGGTGCCAGATCATTTTAGGCTTTAGTTGAGACTTGTAGCTGTGGTCAGAAGTTACAGTAACGCAAGTCAATACAAGTCACCTCATGACCCCATTGCTGGATATAATTGATAGATCAAAATGTATTCACTTTTTTCAGCATCAGTATTGGCTGATCTATTGTATGTGTCATGCTTATTATGAATAGCTTGTCATGGATGGCACCATACAGTACATGCAAGAACTGTCCTTCCTTGGGGGATGCATTTAGTATTACTGAAATCTGAGTGGGGTAGTACTGTATGAACCAGTAGCGGATTTTCACAAGGCAACCAAAGTGGCTGCTTTGGGACATATGGGTTCCAGGAGGCCCTTTTGGCCCCAGGGGGCCTGCCAACAAGGCCGTATAAAGGGCATTTCCCTCAGACCGCAAGCTCCTCCAAAACTGTCCGAGAGCCGGGCTGGCTGAATACTCCTAGCAGGCCGTCAGAGATTAGACGGATGCCAGCTCCAGTGCATGCCTGTGTCTACAGTGCAGCAGTACTGTGCGTGCGACCCGTCATTACAGTATACATGTGCTTATGACGTCCGACGCGCAGAGATAGGAGCTGGGACGCACACAGAGAAAAACATGAGGTCTGCCAGTGTTCTTTATTACATTATTTTTAACACTTTGTACAACATCCACCTAGTTCAAATTACAATCGGTGGGTGGGGGGCAGTGGACCGCGTTATTTTAAGTACAGTGTATAACATCTGTGTTACAGTCATGGCTGGGGGGGGAGGGCACACACTGACTGGCAGCAGACCTGGGCCCCTGATCCACACTACAACCACCCAGACTTCCTCAAGAGGTAGTTTTGGGAAGGAGGGGGGGGTAATCAGATGGAGGGGGGGCCCTGCCTTGTGAGGGTCAGTCCCAGGCCCCATCATTTCTGATGGCGGCCCTGCTAATGGGTATTATAAAATGCTGTTATAAAAATGCAGTCAGTGAGTAAGGGAGTAAATAATAATGACAATTTTAAGCGAAGGGGCTTGCTACAATCAGTAAGCCTGGGTCACTCATATACATGCAGTCAGTGAGTGACGGTGTAATAATGGAGTATGGGGACCTGCTACATTCAGTGAGAGAAGCACTGATCTAAAATGCAGTAACTTAGTGAGGTAATAATGGAAATTATAGGTGAGGGTGCATGGTGCAGTCAGTGAAAGGGGAAAGTAATGTACTGTAATAGCATATAAGGGAGGAAAAACAACAAATGTAAGGGGAATAAATCAGTATTAATTAAAATACAGAGCTAGAATTTTTTGAGGGAGGGTGGCCCTATCTAGGTATCATGTTTAGGGCCCCATGAGGTCTAAATCCACATCATGGTGGGAATGTAATGGGGTGTGTTAATCAGAAAGTGAGATATTTTGGTAAAGTTCTCCTGTTTTTTTAAAGTGGCAATTATTTACATGGCAAAATCAGCCTGGTTTTACCATGCAAATGATTGCCACTTCAATAAAAAGGGGAGAACTCTGATGCTCACACCCCATTACATTCCACACCCACCCCCGGTATGAAAGCACCAACTGCAAAGACTGCATCAAATGTTCTCTCTTTAAATCAGCAGTGTGAGAAATAAATTGCTCTGAACTCGTAGACAAAGATCAGAATAAGAGCAGCAGAGTGGAACATTAAGATAGATTGT
Organism: Pseudophryne corroboree; assembly: GCF_028390025.1. Lineage (NCBI taxonomy): Eukaryota > Metazoa > Chordata > Amphibia > Anura > Myobatrachidae > Pseudophryne > Pseudophryne corroboree. The sequence continues at coordinate 591,977,511 of NC_086449.1, read as the reverse complement.
GTCTGTACATCAGGAATAATGGGTCAGCATTGCTTTATAATATGTTTATTACTATGGTTTGTACTGCTTAATGCATAGTTTTTATGCTTTATACTATTTGCTTGCTTTATTGTTATGTACATTGATCCTGGAAGGGAAGAATTCTCGTGACAACTCTCTTGCTCTCATTTCACCCCTCCTTTCTGTTCATTGTTTATTTCTGCTGATGCACCTACTTTCCTATCATACTGTTCAGTGTTCTGTAAGGAGTTAGCAGGCTGCGTGTGCTGGGTTTGTCTGCTTAATAATTTATTAGCTCCAGAGCCTCTTCTTGCCTTTTGCTTTCCACCATATGGTAGTAACTCTTTCATTTCCTCAATAAACAGCCTGACGTTATAGGGACATTATATAGATAAATGACTTATGTTTGAAAACAGTTTGCACTTTGTAAAATTACCTGTTGCATTATTAAATACTGTAAGTGAATAATGCTCTGTAATACTGTTTGCAGATCAGGAGAATTCAGTGACTAAGTAAAACACAACAGTTGGTACTGTATGTAGCTCAGAGGGAAAGACAGAGAGCAAGCTAAGGGAAGGGTTATATAAGATCTGCTACCCAAATGTGAATATGGGCCCTAATCCAGTTGCATTGCTTCTCATGCCTGGGAGTCTCCCCGTTCAAAAATTACTTAATTTTTCCATGTAAGCTATCTACCTTAGGGCTAGATTCACTTAGAGGCATGCACAGTGGCAGAAAATCCCTCCACTGCCTACAAAATCGACATGGCGTACTTTGAGTCATTGAGGGCACTGGGCAAAATACTGAGCTAGGGTAGCCAATCCCGGGATCCGGATCGGTGGAATCCCGGGATTTAGGCCATGAATAGGCCGGGATTGGAAGCTCCAATCCTGGGGATTGCGGAATCAGGCAGCCCTTTAATGACGGGCAGCGTTGAGCGTCCTCAGGATGCTCAACGCTGCCTGGCTCCCTTCTCCCGGCTCCCCTTGCGCAGCATGACTTCTGACTCTGAGGTCACGTTGCGCAGTCACCCACCGCTGAACCTGTTGTCACCCGCCGCCTCCTCCCAGCTCCTCCTGCAGTCACGTCTGAAGGAAGTTTCTCACCAACCCGCCCCAGCAGTTTGGTGAGTTGATTTATGTCTGCGGGGCGGTTGGGGACAGGATGGGCGCCAATCCGGGGTATCCTGAGAATGAAAAAATGGCCCGGGATTGGCCACCCTAACTGAGCCCCTGGGTTAATCATGCATGCCATCCACCACCTGCATTTTTGTATAAATATATATACACACATATATTTATTTTATTATTTATTTTCATTTGGTTACCTGCTCTTGGTGTGGTTAATATGTCTAATGCTGGGTACACACTGAACAATACAGTACGTTCTATTGAAAGTGATATATTATTTGCGGATAGGCAGGCGTGTACACACAATATGTCTATGAATGGCGTTCACAAACATATTGCATCGGCGCTACAGCACAGCCAATTCCTAATCTATATGCAGATATATAGGCACATCTTGCTGTGTGTACGGGTGATCTGCCGACTGCCCAACACTTCCTGCAGGGACTGCCAGTGACTGACATATCAATTGGGTGGGCAGATTCAAATGCTTACCCAGTTGTGCTGTCAACCCAGACACATCAAGCGGCCAGAGAGTAAGTGTGTATGCGTACCAGGACCGGATGCTCAGTTGACTGAAACGGTGGCCTGCAGACAGGTCTGGTAAGTGTGTGCCCAGCCTTAGGTTCACCAAACAAACAAATAACGGAGTAACTTTGCACCTGGACAGACAATGTTACAATGCAATGGGTGCAAATACAATAGATGTATTCTTTTTGCATGTAGGGTACATACTGGCTGCTTTTGCATGTAGCCCACAAGTGCTGGACAGCTGTATTGTTACCTGTAATTTCAGTTTGAACTAGGATATGCCCTGCTAAATCTAAATCTGCCTGACCTGCGGCGCAGCATGGTTTTCCCATGGAGCACAGTTACACCTTTGTTTGCTTTGCCCCTAAATCCAGTTCAGCCCTTTTAGGTCTCTTTAATAAATGTTAGTTGATATATTTTACTCTTAGCATTCATAGTCATACAGTATCTGACTTTGTGTGCCTGCCACAATTGTCAGTAACAGTGCCAAATCATACTGTTCATATTATCATTTCATGGAAAGAAATATTTTTTATCTTCTTTGTTGGTGTCTATATTTTTTATAGTGATGAAGTTGAAAGAAAGAATTGTACTTTTTTTTTTTTGACTCTAACCTTATGACATTCAATGTATGTTGTTTCTGAAGAGGTATAAGAAAGTTCAATGTTATCTACAAATCTCTTAATATTAGAAATCTACTTCTATCTCTATCTATCATTTCCCCCTGGCAGCTCATTCCCTCTGCAGATGTTTCATCTAATCACAAGGTGGGCAGAAGGACACCGATCTTTAATATCCTGTCAGGAAGATGAGGAAGATAGTACACAATAAATGGGCTTTCTACAAATACCATATCAGAAAAATACTGAATATTTGTCTTAAAAGAAAGAAACCTGCCGCCCCGTTCTCTATTTGCAGCTTGGTGTAGGTAGAGATTGCATTTCTTGAAATTGGTTTGATTGATGGTTCTAGGTTCCAATTCTGTTCTCCCTGTTCTCTGTTCTGATGTCTCTGTAGACGGAAGGATAAAAAGTACGTATCCATGGAGTTTCTATAGATGGAGGATGATGGCAGGTTCACTTTATCTTGTCATGTGCAGAAATTGTTTCCAACATATGGGTTTTTTTTTCTCATGGGAAGAAAGTAGAGATGACATGTTAAGCAAGACTAACTGTAAAATAATATGGAGAATCCTAATGGAGCAAAAATCCATATGTAGACCTCCTGCCCGCTCCTGTCTTTGTCTTACAGGGTTCCCACCCTACAATCTGTAATTCATAAATAACGAAAAGCAATATGGGTGCAGGGAGCATTGCGCTGAAACTAGGGGGGCATGGATACTGGATATGAGGGGATGCCGAGACAGTCTGAGAGAAAAAGTGGAAAACCCGTGGAAGCATGGAGAAAAACAGTGTGTGAGGAACCTGCCGTCACCACTGCCTTAATGAGAAGCAAGGAGAAGATCCAGGTAAGTGGCGGTGGGGGGAGTGAAGAAGGGGTAACACAAACAGAGGCTGTTGAAGAAGTAAAGGGGGAGAGACAATAGCTGCTGCAGTGATACAGGAAGGGGGGGACACAGACTGCTGTAGAGACACGGTGGGGGGGAGGCACAGTTTGTGGATGTGTGTGGATGGGGTACTAAATTACTGTCTTGTCCTTGGTGGCAAGAATCCTAGTTTCGTATGTTACTGTATCAGGGACGTGCAGGCAGGGGAGGCAGTGCCTCCCCTGCCATTAGTGATTCTATTGATGATTAAAATACTATAAAAAAGATACTTATGACACATTCTGTGTCATAAGTATCTGCTTCATATTATTTAAAGCAATTTGGCTTTTAAATTGACTTTGGGAGGCACCGATAGTGGTGCCTCCCGCAGTCAATGGGACAGGGGACAAAGCGGGGGGCAGGGCCATGCTGCGAGCTGTAAAAGCTCGTTGGAAATCAATGTAGAAGCGGCACCATTAGAAGTGCCGCAGTGACACAGGGGCGTGCTTTCACCCATGAAAGCACGCCCCTGTCAGTGAGGAGGGATGTGATTGGCAAGCGGATCCGTCACTGGATCCGCTGTCAATCATCACTGGGTGGCTGCGGGGAGCAGAGTCGGCGCCACCATTAGAGGGAGGTGCTCATTGGAGTGTGCGCAGGGCTCGCTACCCCCCCTTCCCTGGCGCTGCTGTGCTTGCTGTGAAGGAAGTGCGCCATCTCCCTGCACAGCCGGTGTCATATCTGCCGGGCTGGAGCATCATGTCAGGAGCCTGTCCCCGCCTCCCCCTCCTGCTGTTGTTCGCACCCCTTTTCTCTGCCGCCCGGGTAGACATGCGTTGATGAGGAGCTGCTGGAGCCTAAAAAGGAGGCTGCGGCCGGCACGTTCCTTCACCCGGGGTGACAAGAAGAAGAGCGGCCAGCGCTTCCCCAACAAACAGCTGATCCGCCCCCTACCAGCCAGCTCTACACTAAGGTAGAGCATGCATATAGAAAATGAAATCCATTCACTTTGTTTTTTTAATTGTACTAGAACTATAGTCATCTGACCTCAACACCTGCCGCTCACCGCCGCCAGCCACCTACCGCTCACCGCCGCCAGCCACCTACCGCTCACCGCCGCCAGCCACCTACCGCTCACCGCCGCCAGGCACCTACCGCTCACCGCCGCCAGCCACCTACCACTCACCGCCGCCAGCCACCAGCCGCCACCTGCAACAAATGGCAATCACCGTCAGAGGGACCTCCCCGCCGCTGCCCATGGGTGCCTCCGCCGACCACAGTCGGGTAATGTTCCCCTGCTGTCCCCCTCTCTCCCTGTCGTTACTGTCTCTGTCCATACTGTCACTCTCTCTCTCTCGTCACTCTCTCCCCACTGTCACTCTCGTCACTCTCTCTCCCTGCCGTCACTCTCTCTCTCCCTGTCGTTACTCTCTCCATGTCGTTACTCTCTCTCCCTGCTGTCACTGTCGTCACTCTCGTCACACTCTCTCTCCATGTCGTCACTCTCTGTCCCTGTCGTCACTCTCTGTCCCTGTCGTCACTCTCTGTCCCTGTCGTCACTCTCTGTTCCTGTCGTCACTCTCTCTCCCTGTCGTCACTCTCTCTCCCTGTCGTCACTCTCTCTCCCTGTCGTCACTCTCTGTTCCTGTCGTCACTCTGGCTGTCCCTTCTGTCACAATTTCGTCTCATTCAGTGTGCTACAATGTGAATTTCGTCTTATTCAGTGTACTACAATGTGAATGTCGGCTCATTCAGTGTGCTACAATGTGAATGTCGGCTCATTCAGTGTGTTACAATGTGAATGTCGGCTCATTCAGTGTGTTACAATGTGAATGTCGGCTCATTCAGTGTGTTACAATGTGAATGTCGGCTCATTCAGTGTGTTACAATGTGAATGTCGGCTCATTCAGTGTGTTACAATGTGAATGTCGGCTCATTCAGTGTGCTACAATGTGAATTTCGGCTCATTCAGTGTGCTACAAGGTGAATTTCGGCTCATTCAGTGTGCTACAATGTGAATTTCGGCTCATTCAGTGTGCTATAATGTGAATGTCGGCTCATTCAGTGTGCTACAATGTGAATGTCGGCTCATTCAGTGTGTTACAATGTGAATGTCGGCTCATTCAGTGTGTTACAATGTGAATGTCGGCTCATTCAGTGTGTTACAATGTGAATGTCGGCTCATTCAGTGTGTTACAATGTGAATGTCGGCTCATTCAGTGTGTTACAATGTGAATGTCGGCTCATTCAGTGTGTTACAATGTGAATGTCGGCTCATTCAGTGTGCTACAATGTGAATGTCGGCTCATTCAGTGTGCTATAATGTGAATGTCGGCTCATTCAGTGTGCTATAATGTGAATGTCGGCTCATTCAGTGTGCTACAATGTGAATGTCGGCTCATTCAGTGTGTTACAATGTGAATGTCGGCTCATTCAGTGTGTTACAATGTGAATGTCGGCTCATTCAGTGTGTTACAATGTGAATGTCGGCTCATTCAGTGTGCTATAAGGTGAAAGGGGCACCAGTACTAGATAGTATAAGGGGTTCTATTACACTGGACATGCCCCCTTTTGGGTGACCACGTCCCCTTTTCTGGAGCGTGCGCGCAGCATAATTGCATCCTTGACTTTTGCATAGCCCCACTTCAAAATTTCCACTTCGACCACCATTTATGTATTTGTATATATATATATATATATATATATATATATCTTTTTGGATTCTCCCCTGATGACGGCTTTGCCCGAAACGGCTGTTGGGAGCCACCCCTGGTCAGGAATGTTTTCCCCAGGTCATGTTGAATGTCGAGATTGATAAGTACTATGCATTATTTATGCTTACTCATATGTGACTTGTCTTAAGGAAGTGACTTGTCTTAAAGAATAAGGACATTAAAAATTACCTTTTTTGCATTATGGAGTGCTGGTTCTTCCTAACCATAGCCCCAGCCGGAGCCTCTTGGTGAGGATTACTACATATTCTATTGTGCCAACCGAGCACCCATGGATTGAACAGAGTATACCTGGTGTTTGTGCGGTCTATTTACAAATATATATATATAGAAAAGGGGGGAGGGGGGAATATAGCGACCAACGGTGTCTTTTAAAAACTCACAATGAAGGTAGAAAAATATAAATACAATTTATTCACATAAAATAAAGTTTTCACATAAGGTTTTACACATAAAAATATCTTAATAACAGGTCTCTTTAAAAAATGGGATAAAAACAATTTACACAATTCTAAGTATATTCTAAGTATATTACCCGTTAAAAATAGATAAGAAGATTATAACTTAACTGGGTATAAGGTCACTGCCATTTTATTTTATGTGAATAAATTGTATTTATATTTTTTACCTTCATTGTGAGTTTTTAAAAGACACCGTTGGTCGCTATATTCCCCCCTCCCCCCTTTTTTATACATTCTCTTATATCGCAGGGAACTACCATCCCTGTTTGGGGGTCAGTTGACACCCTTTTGAATTTTTAGGGAGTGTCTATTTTAAACTTCACTTTTTATGTTATATGTTATTTCTTATTCTTAATAATTGTCAAACACAAGTGGCGCAATAACTCCCCCCTATCCAAATATATATATATATATATATATATATATATGTATATATAGTGTGTGTGTGTATGTGCCTCCCCAGCCAATGACCTCACCGCACGCCACTGTACTGTATGTAACAGTAGACTGTACAACTAGGTATAGCAGCATACAAGTTTTTGAATACATTTATAGGACTCTCAACAATAACTTGTACACTTAACAGTTTGCAATCTGTTGTGTTTCATACTGTTGAAAGAAAAATCAAATCAAAAAGTACCAGTGCAATTGGAGTGATGTTTCAAGGAGTGATAATAGTGGAGAAGGAGACCAGTGGAGATGTTGCCAATAGCAACCATTAAGTGTCTACTTATTATATAATAGAATGTACTTGATAAATGCTTTCTTAAAGCTGATTGGTTGCTATGGGGAACTTCTTCATTGGTCACTTCTCCACTCGGTTCGATGCTTGATAGTGTAGTACACCAACCCCAGTGTTACAGACAAAGCAGAGCTGAAGGACCCCCATATCCTGCAGTGTTTTGTGCTTCTTGGCAATGTGGAGTCAAAGTAAAAACATATATGGTTATTTACACAAAGACTATATAAGGAAAGAAAAGTATACAACAAGCTGTTCAGCTATAACAGGAAATATTAGAAAGCACTGCAAATGACTAGAAATTTGTTCTGAATAGGTATTATGGGAAATAAGATTTTACTGTTTACTAATTTGTACCTGCCTTACCACCCTGATGGCAACCCAACACAGTATACGCAGACATTCATGAGATGTAGTATGTGGGTTAGACCATCCTGTAGCCTTGCAATGTTAACTGCAACAGAGAATATTTAATGCTACTGTGAAGTGAGATGACCTAGGATGACATATAGCTAATGGGAGCATTTTAAAATAACTAGCGGAATAGTGCTGCAATGTAGTTTCTTGTGCCAGAAGAAAAGGCTCATCCATTAAACATATTAACACAAATTCTTAGTTACTATTGTCCAGGGAGTAATACTTTTTTGATACAAATGTGTCTTATGACAACAATGAGAAAGAGTTCTACAGTATGACAAGCATTAGTAAGAGATAAACCAAAAGTGCAAACATTTCTCCCTTACCCTTCTCCTCTCTATCTTTCTCCAAGAACCTCCGCTGCATGAAATTGAACTGCTTCACCATATCTAGCAATGGGTCATGGTGCACCACATTATTAACATGCTAACAGCAACAGGAACCCACAAACAAGCCAGTAATAATGTGGCCCCATTCAAACTATACTACCCACTCCACTATAGGCCTGAACCTCTTGGGTTTATCAGAGAGAAACTAATTTGCATGTGAGATTAAAAAAGGATGCTTTTGTTAGGTATTTTAATGCTGCTCTATTATATAATTTTATGCATGTGGTACTGTATATTGAAACAAAGGTATCTGAACATAAAGCTGAATCCTGTTACCTCTAGAATTTAATCTAAAAGAGTAATTAGGGCTATTCCTAATATAAAATGATTAAACATTGGTGCTATTGATTTAATGGGGTGGGGGTCTGGTTAGGAGAAGGGAAGCATAGAGATTCATTGCTAGATGTCCATATTTCATATATACAGTATATACCTTTTCCCAAACAGGGCGCTAAAATTTCAGCAAGTAAGTTTACAGTATGAGCAGCAGACAGTAGTTAAAGCTGCAGAGACACTTTTGTGCCTCTTCTGGTACAGGTATGTCATGCAGACCCCATCTAGAAAATCTGTCACTTGTATTTTGAGTTTTGATTTCTAGACATGTGAAGTCAGTCAAGCATTCCATGTTATACATTAAATCTAAACACTTAGATGTTTCCTTCACAGGGTTTTAATGATAAAGGGTTAATGTGCAGTAATCCATAGGAACCATTCATTTTCCAATATCTCAACAAGTTCTCTTTTCTCCTTGTAGTATGGTTTAAAAAAGAAAGAAGAAAAAGAAGCAGAAGAAAAGGCAGCCATGGAGCAGCCCTGTGAAGGCAGCTTGACTCGTCCAAAAAAAGCCATTCCAGCAGGATGTGGGGATGATGACGATGAAGAAGAAGAAAGCATTTTGGACACCGTACTCAAGTACCTCCCAGGTCCTCTCCAGGACATGTTTAAAAAGTAACCATAGGCACCCAAGCGGACTTCTCTAGCCAAAATAATTTTCAGCTACAAATAATGGGACCATCACTGGAATCGTTGACTACAAGAGATACATAAAATCACACAAATGGATACCAGAAACAAGCATAAACAACCATTAGTGTAGCCACATCATTTTCTGTACTGACAACAATAAACATACACGCAAACTTGCACACACAAAGGACACAAAACCTAATGGCTCCTCTTCATAAACTTTTTTTTTTGGACTCTGCCTCACGTTATGTTACGTGGACCAAGCTTGTCACTGCTGCTCAATATGCTGGTCTCAGCAGTGGCAGAAAGTACAATAGCTGACGGTTTTTGGAGCTGTAAATTGAATGCCCAGAACCGAGTAGATGTAATAGCTGGAAGAATAGAAAAGGATAATGTGTGTTCCCTATAGGTGTTTGGTAAATTAGAGAAAAAGCTCAAGCTCTCAATTGCTTAACTATGAATCAGTAATCATAATTGTATTACACTGGTTAATAATAAGTATAAATAATAAGCTCCTCTCCCACAAGGGCATAAAGAGATGCAAAGTGACAGAGTTCATATGTTAGATTGACAGTCCACATTGTGAATTATGTTGCACACTGTGGGACATCTGGGAGTTTGGAATAAGTCCTGAGATGCGTGTGGAGGAACCCTGGGGTGTTTCCATCTGCACTGTACACTTTATATTGTCCATTTATTGCTCTTTATTTACTCGCCTTCTCTATACATTGCTAATGGACCTGTGTTGTAGAGCTTCTTTGATTCTGAATTTTTGCAATAACCTATTTCCTAATGAAATTGAGTCACTATAATGTTACCATACAATGAAACAACATATTGTGCAGCTGGATACAATCTGCAGGTCACTTAGCAATAGTGATTCTACAATGGAAAGTAATCTGAGACCTGGAGCGGACTCTGACATAGACTTTGACTTGAACCCATAGATTTCTTTTCTAGATTTCTATGACTGTAATGCTGTCTGCATGCTTTGGAGAAAACAAGTGTTTGATGCCTTTTTTTACAATTGCAAGCACTGTCTGTCTTAGTTCTGTGCCTATCACTGTATTTACTGTTTACATTTGTAACATAAGGACCAGATTAGAGCTGTGGATCTGATTGTGGATACATGTTTGTACTTTCGTAGTAAGACGTTCTCCCTATCTTTTTTTTTTTTCTATTATGAGCAACTTTTTTGTAATCAAGCCAAAGTGAGTTATCTCTTTATATGTCTACATACTGTATGTATTCTTGTTCTGTGTTTATGTCTGCTGTCTATAAGACTTACTGTAGCCAATTTCCTCCTCTAAGACAACGTTAGTTGCCAAGGACCAAATTACAGACACTGTTAAAAGAATAATTAAAGTTTAAGATGATTTTTTATACAGTATAGTTTAGAATACAGGGTGACATGTACTGCCTTTACTTCTTAGAAAAAGTCTGCTTAGAAACAGCTGTCTTTTGCTAATTGTACATTCCTGATTAATGCATATTGCCATATCTCTGAGGAAGCCTATACCTCAAAGTCACTGACTTTGTACATTCCCCTCTCGTGTGGCTTGTAAATTTAGTTCATTCTGCACTCAACAATGATAATAGTTTACAAGACATATTGTTAGTCAAACAAGGTAATGCCTTTTCATTGTTCGTATATACACCATTATGTGCACTTTGAAATTGATCATCATAGTGGCTTCCAGCTGGCAAAAATAAATTGCAGACTACTGTAAGGTAATCAATACTTGGTAGTTATAAAAAATAAATTGTACTTAAGTATTTTTTTCCAATTTGTTTACCTTTCACATTGTATACTTTCCAAAATGATAGGTTTGTATAAACTTTAATAGATTTTAATATATACATTTATACCCCAAGTCAGAACAGGACACTAATAGGTGCATAGTATAACATTCCAGATACAGTAGTCCAAAGTAGTTTACCTGTAGGCCAGTACCTCACAGAATCACAAGTTAAATAATTAGCTCCACCTGTGGACCTTTTAAAATGTGTCAGTGAGTAATTAATACACCTGTGCACCTGCTGGGTTACCTGCAAAACATGCACTGTGTGGGGTCCTGAGGACCGAGTTTGAGAACCCCTGTTTTAGATAATAAACTACAGACTTTAACTGAATAGCGTAATAACAATGGTTGCATGATATGAAGCCACCACATATTTCCATTTCTATCAAGTGAATGTTTATCATCACAATAAAGTATAATAATAAAGAATTTTATTCACAAATAGGGTTTGTATATATTTCAATGAGTACACTTGTATAATTTACAAAAAAAAAACACTTGAAAAAAATTAGAAAACATACTGAAAATGCAATGAAACAATAAACAGGAGAAAGGGACCGTTACACTGTACAGGACAGGATTTTAAATTAATATATTGAATATGTTTAAATATATACATTTAGAAGTAAAATCAAGAGTTACACTTAGAATTTAAAAGCTGGAATGGTCTTTGCTAACATTTATGTGTATATGTTATCTGTGTGTGTGTGTATATAGTATGTCTATGTCAGGTATGTACGTACGTACGTACGTACAGTACATACGTACGTACGTACGTACGTACGTACAGTACATACATTGAGAAGTTCTTTGTTACCATTTCTATTTCCTGTGTGTGTTTATTGTCCCATCCTATAACCTTCAGTAAAGTGTTATGTTTCATACATGCATGCTTCTGTATCACAGTGATAACAAGCTGCCGTGTCACATGACTGGCCAACAACCAGCAGTGACCTGTTCTGTAGGAGATAAAGCCATACTGCCATTATTTAATGTCTTGCAAAGTCTGTTTTGTATATGTTTATTCTTTTATGCAACTATATGGAATTCAACCAACTATCTAAAGGTTCTTTTGGGGACAAATATAAAATATTTGAAACCTTTGAGTTGGGAATGTGATATAAATATACTATAACAGAGGAAATATACAACTTTTTCTTTTTTCCTAAGTATAAACATAGTGTAGAAGATGAGTACTTCAATTTGTTTCAGTCTCATATATATATATATATATATATATATATATATATAACAACTCTGCGGTCCACAAACCGTAATTATGATTCATTAAAAGCACTTTTCTGCATTTTTGAACCAGTCTCCGAGTGCCGCTGTATGGGACAGAGTTGTTTTTAGCTATGGATTTCCAGAGGGCACCGGAGCATACTATTACCAATTAGGTGAGTGCCGATCCGTGAGTAGTAGCTAAATATATATATATATATATATATATATATTTAAAGTTGATGTTTCAAGCAATTAAATATTTTTAGCTATAAAAACTTCAACTTTGCACTTTAACTCAAAATTGCAAAAGTCTCAAATTCGTTAAGAAAAACTGTTTTTGAAAATTTATATACAAATTGCAGGAATGAGAATATAAATGTGATATTCATATACGTGATACAAAGGATCAATGTAAATAAAACATACCCCTGACTACTGGCTTCAAGCAGCATCTAAAATCCTTTATAGTTTAGACACAGTTGCAAATGCATATTTATAAATGTTTCAATTTTTGAACACCAATTTTAGAACATCTGTCAGTAAGACAAACGTTTCAGTTCCTTTATTAGAGCTCAGATTTCTTTCATATTCATATGTGGGGATGGGAAAATCAATTCTTCATGGTTCAGAAATTATAACATTTTCTTTTCAGGGATCCTAAATCAACAACTGTGACAAAAAGATTGTTCATAGAGGATCAAATAAAAAGTAGTTTGATGGTTTTACCAATTCTTTTTGAGGAGTAAATTGAATTTGAACATAGATTTGCATGTACATAAAATGTTTTTATCTCAAAACATGCTTTTTCATAAACTTTTCCATGTGAACCAGATTCATAAATAGTTTTCAAAAATCATAGAATCTCTGAGTAAATGTAAAAAAGAATTCAGCAAACTGAACCAGGGAAGATTTGAGCTATCTGAATGTGGGGGAGATTTATCAAAGCTTTGAGAGAGAGTTAAAGTACCAATCAGCTTCTGTGATTTTACAGGCTGTGGGGCTTATTTACTAAACTTTGGAGTGATGGGGTCTATTTACTAAGCCTTGGATGGAGATAAAGTACCAGCCAATCAGATCCTAACTGCCATGTCACAGGCTGGGTTTGAAAAATTATAGTTTGGTGCTGATTGGCTGTTACTTTATCTCTGTCCAACTATCTCCATCTGAGGCATAGTAAATAGACCCCATAAAGAGGAGAGAGATAAATAAAGTACCAGCCAATCAGCTCCTAACTGCCATGTTAAAGGCTGTGTGTAAAATGTCAGGAGCTGATTGGTTGCTACTTTATCTCCCTCCAAGGTTTGAAAAGCTTCCCCTTGTGATTGAGATTTTAAAGCCTGTACTATGAGGTGGGTTGCTTATATACAAATGTTTTTTGTGGGGTAAAGTTACAAAATCACCTCATATTTTTAAATAATAATAAAATCTGTTGACGTAATGGATTTGCTACTAGAAGAATTATGCCAGCGTCTTCTTTGGTATCAAAGTTTATATTGTTCTTTGTATTAGAGCTGACACAGTGTAATACATACACCTACTTACGGAGGTATCTTGCCTATTTTTACACTGCAAATGCATCTGAGCATTGTAGAGTTCTAAGCAGTTCAATCCTACAGTATTTCCACATGTGACTGAAGGGGGTGACTGACCTGTAACGGAGCGTTTGTATGTAGGCAAAGTTCAAAGAGGGCATGACGATGGAATTGTGGTCTATGCAGAGTTAGACAGAGGTGCCAATAGGCCTGGTTCCAGTTGTATCATTTGCACCAAGTATAGACTTGTGTAAGTGCGCACTGATAACGATGATGTTACATACAAAAGACTCTGCATATGGGCAAATATACGCATTTGGTTCTATACAAACTTGCATTCAACCATGTATCAGCCACACAGGGAACCTATATTCTTGTTAGGCACTTTATGATAAAAGAATGGTCGTCATACTGTAAGTTACTATGATACTGTATGTGCTCATTGATTTTATTTTTTTATTTCTGAATGTCTTGGATAACTTAGTAGTTATAAAAGCAGTGATGGGCAATCATTCAAAAGATCTTCACTTTATGCTTAAAAAGTTAAAACAATACATTTAATCAAAGATAACGTTGGGCACTTATCTGTAACAACACATCAGCAGGCAATTTAATGTGAGAAAAGGTTTCTCTTTATTTCACCGCTGTTTCACAGTACATTGATCGGAACAGTGCTGGCCCCTTATGTGATAATGGGGTCTGGGTTCTTCTGCAATTTTAAAAAGAATAAGCCCCACCTAACAATGATTACCTTCCTTTAATGAAGCAGAAGTGACACTACTCTTTCCCACAGAGCAAGGGGGTACACCATATAATGTAGACTGCTGGTGTAGACTGCATGGCCCTCCTTCTCTTATGTGAACGGAGTTTCGGGTCTTGCATGACCTCTCTGCATTGTGTTGAGGAGGAGGTCATTTGTTTGGGAAAATGATATAATCAAATTCAGCCTTACTCTGTTTTATGACACTCATGGCTTTACCCTCTGATCCATCTCTTTTTTTTTTTTTTAAACATTACATTTTTATTGAAGAGTTTTCACACAGAAATGGGGAACAGAAAAAAGAGATAAAGGAAACATAGGGTTATTCCAGAATGGTTACCATAATCAAAGTACACGCAATGCACAGTTGGATGAATAAACAATTGGTTACATTGGGCGTTCAGAAACCGGAAGAAGAGAAAGCACAGAGAAGAGACATAACAAAAATAAATAAATAAAAAATATCTGATATCACAACATTCTTGAAGAGGTCAGTCTAGGTGGGGCAAAGCACAGACAAATCGATTGGGGAACTATAGACGGTTAGCCTACCTTCTCTTCCCCTATAGTCGGACCTGCTTAACCATTTCAAGTGGATAGAGTTAGCTGAGAAAGAATATTTAGCCTCCGCTGTTTCGAAAATGAAATGTTTATAAATCTTATTTTGTATAATCGCTAAGGTAGGAATATTCTCAGATTTCCACAATTGTGCTATAACAGATTTAGCGGCTATCAAGATATGCCACAAGACGTAGCGAACACCTGCAGAGAGGTGATCTACGTACAAATGAAATAACGCTAAAGCTGGGTCCAGGGGGATGATGAACCCTAGAACCATGCTAGTCATATTGAAAACTTCTCTCCAAAGTGGTTGGATACGAGGGCAGGTCCAAAAAATATGAAAGATATCCCCCGTAGAGCTGCATTTCCTCCAACATAATTTAGATTGTGAAGGCCAGATTCTATGTTGTCTTTCGGGGGTGAAGTAGGCCCTCTGTATAAGTTTGTAGAACATTTCGGAGTGGTTAACACATTTGGAGACTTTAAAACAAGATCTAAACATACTGTCCCAATCTGCATCAATAAAGGATCTATTCAAATCACTTTCCCATAAAATCTGAGCTTTTAATTTAGTCTGTGTGCTATTTGACAATTGAAAATGATACCACCACCTAATCCCATATTTATGCGCGGACGTCTCCAATCGGCTTTTAACATAAGTTGGAGGAGAAGGTTTGTGGAGATGTGGGGGAGTGAATGAGTGTAACCAACTTCTCACCTGCAAGTATTTGAAAAAGTCTTGAGTCCGAATCCCAAATCTTTCTTGTAATTGAGAAAAGGACATCGAGACGTCGCCTAAAAATAAATCGCCCACAGTGGAGAGCCCTTTCTGAATCCAATCCTCTAGGGAAATATCAGGAATCAATGACATACGAGCGATTAACGACAGACAGGGCGGTGGTAATTTAATCTCTTCCGAAGAGGATACTAGTTTATGCCATGAATCTAGGGTCATTTTAATAAGAATTTACTTACCGATAATTCTATTTCTCATAGTCCGTAGTGGATGCTGGGAACTCCGTAAGGACCATGGGGAATAGCGGCTCCGCAGGAGACTGGGCACAAAAGTAAAAGCTTTAGGACTACCTGGTGTGCACTGGCTCCTCCCCCTATGACCCTCCTCCAAGCCTCAGTTAGGATACTGTGCCCGGACGAGCGTACACAATAAGGAAGGATTTTGAATCCCGGGTAAGACTCATACCAGCCACACCAATCACACCGTACAACCTGTGATCTGAACCCAGTTAACAGCATGATAACAGGGGAGCCTCTGAAAAGATGGCTCACAACAATAATAACAACCCGATTTTTGTAACAATAACTATGTACAAGTATTGCAGACAATCCGCACTTGGGATGGGCGCCCAGCATCCACTACGGACTATGAGAAATAGAATTATCGGTAAGTAAATTCTTATTTTCTCTGACGTCCTAGTGGATGCTGGGAACTCCGTAAGGACCATGGGGATTATACCAAAGCTCCCAAACGGGCGGGAGAGTGCGGATGACTCTGCAGCACCGAATGAGAGAACTCCAGGTCCTCCTCAGCCAGGGTATCAAATTTGTAGAATTTAGCAAACGTGTTTGCCCCTGACCAAGTAGCTGCTTGGCAAAGTTGTAAAGCCGAGACCCCTCGGGCAGCCGCCCAAGATGAGCCCACTTTCCTTGTGGAATGGGCTTTTACAGATTTTGGCTGTGGCAGGCCTGCCACAGAATGTGCAAGCTGAATTGTACTACAAATCCAACGAGCAATAGTCTGCTTAGAAGCAGGAGCACCCAGCTTGTTGGGTGCATACAGGATAAACAGCGAGTCAGATTTTCTGACTCCAGCCGTCCTGGAAACATATATTTTCAGGGCCCTGACTACGTCCAGCAACTTGGAGTCCTCCAAGTCCCTAGTAGCCGCAGGTACCACAATAGGCTGGTTCAAGTGAAACGCTGAAACCACCTTAGGGAGAAATTGAGGACGAGTCCTCAATTCTGCCCTGTCCGTATGAAAAATTAGGTAAGGGCTTTTATAGGATAAAGCCGCCAATTCTGAGACACGCCTGGCTGACGCCAGGGCTAACAGCATTACTACTTTCCATGTGAGATATTTTAAGTCCACAGTGGTGAGTGGTTCAAACCAATGTGATTTTAGGAACCCCAAAACTACATTGAGATCCCAAGGTGCCACTGGAGGCACAAAAGGAGGCTGTATATGCAGTACCCCCTTGATAAACAACTGAACTTCAGGAACTGAAGCCAGTTCTTTCTGGAAGAAAATCGACAGGGCCGAAATTTGAACCTTAATGGACCCTAATTTTAGGCCCATAGACAGTCCTGTTTGCAGGAAATGCAGGAAACGAACCAGTTGAAATTCCTCTGTAGGGGCCTTCCTGGCCTCACACCATGCAACATATTTACGCCAAATACGGTGATAATATTGCACGGTTACATCCTTCCTGGCTTTGATCAGGGTAGGGATGACTTCATCCGGAATGCCTTTTTCCTTCAGGATCCGGCGTTCAACCGCCATGCCGTCAAACGCAGCCGCGGTAAGTCTTGGAACAGACAGGGTCCCTGCTGGAGCAGGTCCTTTCTTAGAGGTAGAGGCCACGGGTCCTCCGTGAGCATCTCTTGAAGTTCCGGGTACCAAGTCCTTCTTGGTCAATCCGGAGCCACGAGTATAGTCCTTACTCCTCTCCTTCTTATGATTCTCAGTACCTTGGGTATGAGAGGCAGAGGAGGGAACACATACACTGACTGGTACACCCACGGTGTTACCAGAGCGTCCACAGCTATTGCCTGAGGGTCCCTTGACCTGGCGCAATATCTGTCTAGTTTTTTGTTGAGGCGGGACGCCATCATGTCCACCTTTGGTTTTTCCCAACGGTTCACAATCATGTGGAAGACTTCTGGGTGAAGTCCCCACTCCCCCGGGTGGAGGTCGTGTCTGCTGAGGAAGTCTGCTTCCCAGTTGTCCACTCCCGGAATGAACACTGATGACAGTGCTATCACATGATTTTCCGCCCAGCGAAGAATCCTTGCAACTTCTGCCATTGCCCTCCTGCTTCTTGTGCCGCCCTGTCTGTTTACGTGGGCGACTGCCGTGATGTTGTCCGACTGGATCAACACCGGCTGACCCTGAAGCAGAGGCCTTGCTTGACTTAGGGCATTGTAAATGGCCCTTAGTTCCAGGATATTTATGTGAAATGACGTTTCCATGCTTGACCGCAAGCCCTGGAAATTTTTTCCCTGTGTGACTGCTCCCCAGCCTCTCAGGCTGGCATCCGTGGTCACCAGGACCCAGTCCTGAATGCCGAATCTGCGGCCCTCTAGAAGATGAGCACTCTGCAACCACCACAGGAGAGACACCCTTGTCCTTGGAGACAGGGTTATCCGCTGATGCATCTGAAGATGCGATCCGGACCATTTGTCCAGCAGATCCCACTGAAAAGTTCTTGCGTGGAATCTGCCGAATGGAATCGCTTCGTAAGAAGCCACCATTTTTCCCAGGACCCTTGTGCATTGATGCACTGACACTTGGCCTGGTTTTAGGAGGTTCCTGACTAGCTCGGATAACTCCCTGGCTTTCTCCTCCGGGAGAAACACCTTTTTCTGGACTGTGTCCAGAATCATCCCTAGGAACAGCAGATGTGTCGTCGGAATCAGCTGCGATTTTGGAATATTTAGAATCCACCCGTGCTGTCGTAGTACTACTTGAGATAGTGCTACTCCGACCTCTAACTGTTCCCTGGACCTTGCCCTTATCAGGAGATCGTCCAAGTAAGGGATAATTAAGATGCCTTTTCTTCGAAGAAGAATCATCATTTCGGCCATTACCTTGGTAAAGACCCGGGGTGCCGTGGACAATCCAAACGGCAGCGTCTGAAACTGATAGTGACAGTTCTGTACCACAAACCTGAGGTACCCTTGGTGAGAAGGGCAAATTGGGACATGGAGGTAAGCATCCTTGATGTCCAGAGACACCATATAGTCCCCTTCTTCCAGGTTCGCTATCACTGCTCTGAGTGACTCCATCTTGAATTTGAACCTTTGTATGTAAGTGTTCAATGATTTCAGATTTAAAATAGGTCTCACCGAGCCGTCCGGCTTCGGTACCACAAACAGCGTGGAATAATACCCCTTTCCCTGTTGTAGGAGGGGTACCTTGATCATCACCTGCTGGGAATACAGCTTGTGAATGGCTTCCAATACCGCCTCCCTTTCGGAGGGAGACGTTGGTAAAGCAGACTTCAGGAACCGGCGAGGGGGAGACGTCTCGAATTCCAATTTGTACCCCTGAGATACTACCTGCAGGATCCAGGGGTCCACTTGCGAGTGAGCCCACTGCGCGCTGAAATTCTTGAGACGACCCCCCACCGTACCTGAGTCCGCTTGTAAGGCCCCAGCGTCATGCTGAGGACTTGGCAGAAGCGGGGGAGGGCTTCTGTTCCTGGGAAGAGGCTGCCTGCTGCAGTCTTTTTCCCCTTCCTCTGCCCCGGGGCAGATATGAGTGGCCTTTTGCCCGCTTGCCCTTATGGGGACGAAAGGACTGAGCCTGAAAAGACGGTGTATTTTTCTGCTGAGAGGTGACCTGGGGTAAAAAGGTGGATTTCCCAGCCGTTGCCTTGGCCACCAGGTCCGATAGACCGACCCCAAATAACTCCTCCCCTTTATACGGCAATACTTCCATATGCCGTTTGGAATCCGCATCACCTGACCACTGTCGCGTCCATAACCCTCTTCTGGCAGAAATGGACAGCGCACTTACTCTTGATGCCAGAGTGCAAATATCCCTCTGTGCATCTCGCATATATAGAAATGCATCCTTTAAATGCTCTATTTTTCAGTCAGGGAATCCGACCAAGCCAGCCCCGCACTGCACATCCAGGCTGAGGCGATTGCTGGTCGCAGTATAACACCAGTATGTGTGTATGTACTTTTTAGGATATTTTCCAGCTTCCTATCAGCTGGCTCTTTGAGGGCGGCCGTATCAGGAGACGGTAACGCCACTTGTTTTGATAAGCGTGTGAGCGCCTTACCTACCCTAGAGGGTGTTTCCCAACGCGCCCTAACCTCTGGCGGGAAAGGGTATAATGCCAATAATTTTTTAGTAATTAGCAGTTTTTTATCGGGGGAAACCCACGCATCATCACACACCTCATTTAATTCATCTGATTCAGGAAAAACTATGGGTAGTTTTTTCACACCCCACATAATACCCTTTTTTGTGGTACTTGTAGTATCAGAAATGTTCAAAGCCTCCTTCATTGCCGTGATCATGTAACGTGTGGCCCTACTGGAAAATACGTTTGTTTCCTCACCGTCGACACTGGAGTCAGTGTCCGTGTCTGGGTCTGTGTCGACCATCTGAGGTAACGGGCGCTTTAGAGCCCCTGACGGTGTTTGAGACGCCTGGACAGGTATTAACTGTTTTTCCGGCTGTCTCATTTCGTCAACAGTCTTTTGTAAAGTGCTGACGCTATCACGTAATTCCTTCCATAAGACCATCCAGTCAGGTGTCGACTCCCTAGGGGGTGACATCACTATTACAGGCAATTGCTCCGCCTCCACACCATTTTCCTCCTCATACATGTCGACACAACGTACCGACACACAGCACACACACAGGGAATGCTCTGATAGAGGACAGGACCCCACTAGCCCTTTGGGGAGACAGAGGGAGAGTTTGCCAGCACACACCAGAGCGCTATATATATATGGGTTCACTATGGTATGCCGGCTGTCGGGCTCCCGGCGACCAGCATACCGGTGCGGGGAGCCCGACCGCCGGCTTACCGACAGTGTGGCGAGCGCGGATGAGCCCCTTGCGGGCTCGCTGCGCTCGCCACGCTACGGGCACGGTGGCGCGCTATGCGAGCCACGCTATTTTATTCTCCCTCCAGGGGGGTCGTGGACCCCCACGAGGGAGAATGTGTCGGTATGCCGGCTGTCGGGATCCCGGCGCCGGTATACTGTGCGCCGGGATCCCGTCAGTCGGCATACTGAAGACCACCCTATATATATATATATACAGGGATAACCTTATATAAGTGTTTTTCCCTTATATAGCTGCTGTTTTTATTAATCTGCCAAATTAGTGCCCCCCCTCTCTTGTTTTACCCTGTTTCTGTAGTGCAGGACTGCAGGGGAGAGCCAGGGAGCTTCCCTCCAACGGAGCTGTAAGGGAAAATGGCGCTTGTGTGCTGAGGAGATAGGCTCCGCCCCCTTCTCGGCGGCCTTTCTCCCGCTTTTTTAAGGAAAAACTGGCAGGGGTTAAATGCATCCATATAGCCCAGGAGCTATATGTGATGTATTTTTAGCCATCTAAGGTGTTTTTATTGCGTCTCAGGGCGCCCCCCCCCAGCGCCCTGCACCCTCAGTGACCGCAGGCCCGGCGACAGGGGGGGTCAAAGGGGACAGCCGTCCCGGGCCCCGACGTTGTGAGGGGCCCCAAGGTCCAGCGGCGGCAGTGGCCCCCCTGTCCGTTCTCCCTCCGTCGTCCGTCCCCGCGCCGCCGCACAGGAAAATGACGGGCGCCCGCTGAGATTGTGTTACCAGCGGGCGCCCGTCTCCCTGCACAGCGGCAGCCGGAGCAGGAGCTCAGTACTGAGCTCCGGCCTCCGGCGCCGTCACTGTGTGCTGCGTGCGCTATGGGAGAGACGTCAGTCATGACGTCTCTCTCATAGTGCTGAGGAGAGGACGCCAGGAGGATGTCTGGAAGCGGGAACGGGGATCGGTAAGTATGTCCTTTTTTTTTAATCTTTCTTAGTGCAGCGGGGGCACCTACTGGGGGCAATTTACGGGGGACATTACTACTGACGAGGGGGCAGCAGCAAGGGGCATTACTACTGGGAACATTATTACTGGGGTGCATTGGCTACTGGGGGGAGTCATCTATTGGGGCATTACTACTTGGGGCATTATTACTGGGGGGCATTACCACTGGGGGGGAGTCATCTATTGGGGCATTACTACTGGGGGCATTATTACTGGGGGGCATTACTACTGGGGGGGAGTCATCTATTGGGGCATTACTACTGGGGGCATTATTACTGGGGGGCATTACCACTGGGGGGGAGTCATCTATTGGGGCATTACTACTGGGGGCATTATTACTGGGGGGCATTACTACTGGGGGGGAGTCATCTATTGGGGCATTACTACTGGGGGCATTATTACTGGGGGATATTTTTACTGGGGGCAAACTGCTGGGGGACATTATTACTGGGGGGCATCTACTGGGGGCAAACTACTGGGGGACATTATTACTGGGGCAAACCACTGGGGGTAAGCTACAAAGGGCTAACTACTGGGGGCATACTGCAGGAGGGCATTACTACTGGCGGCGTAACTACAGGGGCATTACTACTGGCGGCGTAACTACAGGGGCATTACTACTGGCGGCGTAACTACAGGGGCATTACTACTGGCGGCGTAACTACAGGGGCATTACTACTTGGGGGCTAAACTACAGGGAGGCCAAACTACTGGGCGATAACTACAGGGGCCAAACTACTGGGGGCATTACTACTGGGGGCTAAACTACAAGGGGGGCATAACTACAATGGTGCAAACTACAGGGGGGCATTACTATTGGTGGCTAAACTACAAGCAGGCAAACTACTGGGGGCATTACTACTGGGAGGCTAAACTAAAGGGGGGGTAAACTACTGGGGTCATAACTGCAGGGGCATTACCACTGGGGGCATAACTACTAGGGTGCTAAATGACTGGGGGTATTACTACAGGCAACATTACTACTGGGGGCAATACGGGCATTTCATAAGCGGCACCACTACTATGGGGTCTGTATAAGGGGCACTACCAGTACAATGGACATTGCATAATGAGCGCTACAACTGTGGGCATTGTATAAGAAGCGCTACTGTGGTGGGCATTATGTGTATTACGGGGTGCTACTACTGTGGGCATTATTACGCTGCCCCCTGCCCCTCACACACTGCCCCCTGTACCCAGCACCACACACATTTCCCCCTGCACCTTGACCTTCACACGCTGCCCCCTGTCCCTCAAACGCTGCCCCTGCACACTGCACCATGCACCGAAGCCGCACGCAAATGTACTTGCCCCTTCCATGGTGCCCCCCCTATAATTTTCTTCTGGATCCGCCCCTGAGCGGCGGCAGCATGTAACAGATCTAAATAATTATATATATTGCGGCATCGCGCCAGCTGCGGGCCGCCCGCTGTGCAGTTAAAAGTAATCAATAACTGACCTTTTTTTTCAGCTCCTCCACCCCCATGATCTGTGGTCACCACTTAGCATCCCCAAGCCCAGCCCCAGGTCAGCTGTCACACAACGCTACCTCCGGACCTCCCCTCCTCTCCCAGTCATCCCCGCCCACCCTGTCTCTGCTGTGAGGAGCGTGAGCAGGCAGGCAGGAGCAGGATTGCGGGACTGCTGGCAGCTTGTTGCGGCGGGGTGCATCAAGCTGGTCACTCGGAGGCTGAGCCTCGTTGATTCACGGCGCTGGCGGCTGTGTCTGGTAAGTCAAGTGTCTGCATTGCAGGTGCACTCGGCTCTCCAGCAGGAGTTTGGGGCTTTGGGTTTGGGATGGGCTGCGTGCAGGCACATATCATGGATGCATGTGCATGCATTACATCTGCCCTGTAAACCTGGTATTACTGTAGGTAAGAGCGAAGATTGCAGGGCGAGAAAAGGTAGGGATGGCCATTATGGTGGGGCATGCTGGCTCGTTACAGGTGAGTATAACTCTCTCCCCCTCCCATAATGTGTAAAAATGGGGACTGCCTGCCATAATGTGTAAAAATGGGGGACTCTGCCTGCCTAATGTGTAAAAAAGGGGATTCTGCTGCCATAATGTGTAAAAAATGGGACTCTGCTGCTGTAATGTGTAAAAAGGGAGACTCTGCCTGACGTAATGTGTAAAAGGAGCTCTGTGGTCACGCCCCTATATTTGTATATCGGGGGGGCCCACAGGGATATCAGTGTACCGGGCCCCAAGATTTCTGTTGCCGGCCCTGAGTGACCGGAGTGTGAAGTGTGCTGAGAGCAATGGCGCACAGCTGCGGTGCTGTGCACTACCTTATTGAAGACAGGACATCTTCTGCCGCCGATTTCCCGGACCTCTTCTGTCTTCTGGCTCTGTAAGGGGGCCGGCGGCGCGGCTCTGGGACCCATCCATGGCTGGGCCTGTGATCGTCCCTCTGGAGCTAATGTCCAGTAGCCTAAGAAGCCCAATCCACTCTGCACGCAGGTGAGTTCGCTTCTTCTCCCCTTAGTCTCTCGGTGCAGTGAGCCTGTTGCCAGCAGGACTCACTGAAAATAAAAAACCTAATTTAAACTTTTACTCTAAGCAGCTCAGGAGAGCCACCTAGTATGCACCCTTCTCGTTCGGGCCAAAAATCTAACTGAGGCTTGGAGGAGGGTCATAGGGGGAGGAGCCAGTGCACACCAGGTAGTCCTAAAGCTTTTACTTTTGTGCCCAGTCTCCTGCGGAGCCGCTATTCCCCATGGTCCTTACGGAGTTCCCAGCATCCACTAGGACGTCAGAGAAAATAGACTTGCAGGATCCGGACCTACTTCGAGCAGCAGACGGTGGCAACCAAAACAAATCAGAGAGAGTAACAGGGTTCACATAAGAAGCTTACAGAATAACCCATGGTTTCAGGCTCGAGGTGTCAAACCAGTCTCTAGACTGACTTAACAGACATGCAGCATGGTACTTTTCTATATCTGGGAAAGCTACCCCACCGGATTGTTTGGGGATAATAAGAATTTTTTTTAGCAATTTTTGGTGTAGAGCCTCCCCACACATATCTAATCAGGACCTGATTAAATTTATTATAGAAGAGTTTGGAAAGGGGTCTTGGTATGGCGCGAAACAGGTACATTAATTTCGGCAATAAGACCATCTTGGCAGCAGCAATCCTACCCAGCCAAGACACCTCCTGTAGCATCCACTCCCCAGTCAGCTCCGTAAATGCTTTTAATAACGGGGCATAATTACACTCAATTAAATTATCTTCTCTGGTTAAGTTAATCCCTAGATATCTCAAGGAACAGGACTTCCAGGCATATTTGTACGAATCCTTCAACCGAGAGACCACAGTCAGAGATACATTGAGTGGGAGGGCTTCAGTTTTATTAGTATTTAATTTATAAAAAGAAACATCCGAATAGTCTTGAAGGACATCATCGAGAACTGGCAAGGAAGACTCAGGATCAGAAAGACATAATAAAATATCATCTGCAAACAAGCTAATTTTGTGAGCGATGCCCCCAATAACAGGGCCACTAATGGAATCCCGGGATCTAATGCAAGCAGCCAAGGGTTCTATCGCCAATGCAAATATAATAGGAGATAACGGGCAGCCCTGACAAGTGCCATTGGAGATATTAAAGGGTGAAGAAAGACATCCGTTAACAAAGACCCGTGCATAGGGCGTGGAATAAAGAGCCAGGATAGAGTCTAAGATCCTTCCAGAGAAGCCAAATTTGTCCAGAGTTAATCTCATAAATTCCCAGTTCAACCTATCGAACGCCTTTTCGGCATCCAAAGACAAAACTAGGAGGGGTTCTTTTCTACAGGCAGAATGCTCAATAACATTAATCACCCTACGCGTATTATCCGGGGCCTGTCTGTTTAATACGAAGCCCACCTGATCAGGGTTGATAAGAGAAGGGAGAAGTGGACTGATACGGTTGGCAACTAATTTGGCATAAATTTTTAGATCCGTATTTAATAGAGCTATTGGTCTAAAATTTTGGACTGAGGTAGGGTTTTTTCCCGGCTTGGGGATGTCAAAGTCAAAAAAATATTACATAGAGAGAACATACAAACTGCACACATTTAAGTCGCTATACTTGCAAATATGCGCAGCGAGCACAGCAATATATAGTAACACACGCATTTACACGGACATGGCACAGAGATGGATTCGACACTTATTTCATACAGTACATAATTATAATAATATCAAGCACCAGACATCATGGAGATTTAAAATTAGCTAATGAATTAATGTCATGAATGTGTATTATTTGAACCGAACCAGATAAACCTGTCATGTTTACTATTAAAACAAGCAGATTGGGGTGTAGATTAATTTGATACTTGTTGTGAAGTTGTGGGACATTGCAGCGGATAGATATGATTATATGTATAAAAGCTAAAAATCACTTTGTTAGAACAATGCAGTGACCAGGGAACTGAAGACAACCCTTTTGCCAGATTTCAGGGCTGAACCTGATCAGCATATACAAAGCAAGAGAGACCCCTCCCACAGGGACTAGTCAAACAGGCTGGCTAGAGAGAGAGGTGTTCAGTTGCTTGTGGCCTCAGAGAACAGATGTAATGTAGCTACACTCAGAACAAAGCTCTCAGAAGCATGGCTGGATCATCACCAGGCACCTTACAAAGGCTAAGTATCATAATCTCAATATCACATGGCTAATTGGCATAGAATAGTTTAAATATGTGTTTGAGGTAGAGTAGTTGTGAAGTGATTGTTATAGAGTGGTTGGTTTGGAGATACAAATGGCTTAAGGTTAATGAGGCTTGCGCAGCTGTGTGATTGTTGGGTGTTTGTGCTGATACTCTATGAAATCTGTAATGAATTGGAACAGTAGACAATCTGTAGCATAGCATTCCTGGTATACATTTATGGTTGGTGATTTATAACAGATTATAGTAGTTTTACATGATGCATCTTGCTGAAGGTTTGAAGTTAAAGCATACTTCCTTTTGTTACTGTAGTCATGTGCTTGTAGCAATGGCAGGCTGGGATGTGTGGTTACATTGTGATCTGGTGATTCATATAACATGGACTGTAGGCAATAAACGAAGTTTGTTTGGAATGTGAAATTGAATAAGATGGTTCTAGGAAGTTGGATTGGAATGTGGAATAAGATTAGTTGGTTTGTAAGAAATGGCTGCTGCTGGGTGTTTTCCCCTCCCCCTTTCAACCATGTGTTACAGTCTTTGGAATCATGGGAGGTTATTCCCAAAATGGAGTCTAGCTTCTATCCCATGCGGTATTCAGCATTGACTAACTGCACAGCGATTGTCTCTCACATGTGTGGGTTTATCTGCAACCATATTGTCTCTTATTTAATGTTATAAGCCATTCTCTCTCTCCTTCCCCCTTAAACGTAATTGTGTCTTTATTGTATTTTATGTGTAGTAACTTGGTTAGATATTCTATGTTATTTTGGTAGTGTATAGCTTGTATTGTATTATTCTTTTTGAACGTTCATTCTCTCACTAAAGGCGTTAGAACCTTAGACCGGTATTTGATTGTTTATTATAAATGCATAAAGGTTCTCAGAGCGTCATAGTCGCTCATACAGCTTTTAAGCTAACAAGGTTACACTGCATTACATCTACACATTGTCACTGCACAAATGTTTACAGTATAAGTACATTCCTTAAGGTATAGTTAAGGGAGTACCCTTGCGGTACTTTTTGCGCCAATTGCGTACTGTGTTCTTTAACCTTTAACGTGTTTTTAATAGGACAAATATATTCAGCTTTGTCAGGGATGGTGATGATTTGAGCTTCCAGCATCTCTTTGGGAAAGTGCCCAACTTCTGAGGCTTCATTAAACACTGACAAGAGCACCGGGGCCAAACTCGCCTTAAAGGATTTATAGAAACCAGAAGGATAACCATCAGGCCCCGGCGCCTTATCCGCTGGAAGGGAATCAATAGCCTTTTCGACTTCAGCTAAAGTCCAAGGCTCACTAAGGGAGCTACAAGTCTCCGGTGACAGCGAGGGGAGAGTAAAATCGCTCAGAAAATTTTGAATATCAATGCCTGTAGGTTGAAAAGTGGAAGAATCCCCCTTCAAGTTGTATAATTTAGAGTAATAAGATGCAAAGACATTTGCAATCTCGTCAGGGTCGTAGACTCTCACCTCTATCCGAGTGGACAATATGATTTTTTTCTTTAGCTTTCTTACCCCTCAGCTTCCTCGCCAGTAGTCTACCAGCCCGGTTACCATAAACATAGAATTTTTGGTTCAGTCTATGCAGGTTGCATTGGACTTCTGCTAAATAGAAAACATTTACCGCCTCTCTGGCTTCCTTCAATGAATTAAGAAGGGCTTTATCGTGTGGATGTGCCTTGTGAGAACTCTCCAGGGAAGCGACTGCAAGCTCAGCTTGTTCAAATTTTTTACGATATGCCCTTTTAAGTTTAGCCGCTGTTTGAATCACTGTCCCTCGTCTTACTGCTTTGAGAGCACACCAGAATGTGAAGATAGATGTCTCCCGAGGAGAGTTCTCAGAAAGGTAATAGTCCATGGTTGTTTGGATAGCCTGTGCGGTCTCCGGCTGAAGAAGACTTAGTTTACCTAAACGCCAGGGGGCCGGGGTAACCTTTCTACTATTAATATCCCATTCGATGAATAATGGGGAGTGATCCGACCAAGACATCGGGAGAATGGAAATTTTACGGATGGACTGTAAAGTCCACTTATCTGCTAAAGCTAGGTCTATTCTAGAATAAGAGACATGTACTGGGGAATAAAATGTGTAATCTCTGTCCATTGGGTGCTTAACGCGCCAAAGGTCTAAAAGATCATATTCCGCCAATAACTGGCTAAAGCCCTTTGCATTCCTATGGAGCTGACTGGAGAGTGAGGGCCGCTTGCCAGAATTGTCAACTAAAGGGTCCAGGGTCAAGTTAAAGTCCCCCAATAAGAGTAAAGCACCCTTGGCCAATTGTTGCACCTTAGCACAGAATTCCTGCAAAATGCTAGTTGCTTAGTGTTAGGAGCATAGCCAGAAACTATTGTCACCTCTTTATTTTCGAGAGTACCAACCAGAATTAGAATTCTCCCCTCGGGGTCGCAGTATTGCGATGTGAGGGAAAATGCGCAATGCTGAGATACCAAGATTGCCACTCCCACCTTCTTCGCTGGTCCGTTGGCCAAATAGCAATGGGGAAATCTCCCATTAGTAAACCGTGGAGGGGCAGATTTAATAAAATGAGTCGCTTGGACGGCTATGATTTGGGCTTTAAGTTTATGGAAATAATAATTATTATTAAATTATTACATTTTATTTATAAGGTGCCACATGTGTTTCGCAGCGCCGTACAAAGGACAGTACAGGGGACAAAACATTGCATTACAGTAAATAAATAACAGAAATAGAGTACAGGTAACAGAGCACCACACATTCTCAAGACATAATACAGCTAAGATGTAAGTATTGAGGGAGTGATCATCGTACTACTAGAGGCTGGTGGCCATAGATGGAGATGAGCCTTTACTAGCAGGATAAAGATGGTCGTTGAGTAGGGGAGAGCTGTGAGTGAAATGTGTTGAGACGAGGGCTTAGATAACAAGAGGAAAGAGGGCCCTGTTCTGAAGAGCTAACAATCTAATGGGGAGGGGTGACAGACAGATGACAAGAGGTGCAGGCAAGTGGGAGGTAGTCCGATGGCAGTATGCAAGCAAAGCTGAGATGTTCACGGCATGAGGCAGGGGGGTGGAGGCGCGGCTTCAGCACTGGGTTATGCATCGGGAGGGTATGCTTTGATGAATAGGTGGGTTTTTAGTGCCCGTTTGAAGCTTTGCAAGGTTGGGGAGAGTCTAATGGAGCGGGGGAGTGCGTTCCACTGAAGGGGTGCAGCACGGGTAAAATCCTGAACTCGTGCATGGGAAGCAGTGACCAGGGCGGTGGAGAGGCGACGGTCATTAGTCGACCGTAGGGGGCGGGAGGGAGTATGAAGGGAAAGGAGGTTGGAGATGTAGGGAGCAGTGGAATTAGAGATGGCCTTGTATGTGAGGGTGAGGAGTTTGAAGAGGATTCTGTAGGGGAATGGGAGCCAGTGTAGATTTTGTTGAAGGGGAGTGGCAGATGTGGTGCGGCGGGAGAGGAAGATAAGCCTAGCTGCGGAGTTCAGGACAGATTGGAGGGGAGCAAGATTGGAGCAAGCGAGGCCAGTGAGGAGGACATTGCAGTAGTCAAGTCGTGAGATGACCAGTGAGTGGATGATGAGTTTAGTTGCACTCTGGGAGAGATATGGCCTGATACGAGCAATGTTGCATAGCTGGAAACGACAGAATTGTGCCAGAGCTTGGATGTGGGGTGCAAATTAAGTGCCATCCTCCTCTTATGTGGGGAATTAAGACCCTTTGCATTTATAGAGACAATGTTAACCATACTGTAAAGATATCGAGGATTGCATAGCTATCATCAACCAACTGGCATGTAGAAAGTGTGTGTAGCAATTTCCGGACAGTAGGAGAGGAAAAGAAAGGATAGAGAAAAGAAGATTAACAGGAAAAGGAAACATAACATTAACCCCACGCGGGGGCACAGTTGGATGCCTAACCATCTACCCGCACCCGAACTAAAATTAAACCAGGTACAGTTCCTCGGCACTCCATCTCTGGTCCCACCGCCAGCTGCCGGGACTAAAAGAAACTCGGGTAGAATTCCCAGCTGACAAAGGAACTGGTGCAACATAGGAAACATGAAATGACAAACCGTGTAGAAAAACATGAAATCAATGCAAACGTAGTAAAGCAGACAATACTTAAAGATCTGCAGCCGACGAGGCCCAGTCCCGCTGAAGGCCCCGTTCGGGGGAGGTGTGTGTAGAAGAGCTTGCAGAGAACCATGATGCTAGGATCTTTTTACCCTCCTCGACGTTCGTTATGACAACAGTAGAACCTTCTCAAGAAATAAGCAACTTAGTAGGAAATCCCCATCTGTATAGAATGTTCTCTTTACGTAACACAGATGTGATGGTTTAAAGAGAGCGCCTTTTCGCTAGAGTAGCAGGGGACAGGTCTCCGAATATCTGAAGTGAGCCCAGAGCCTCTGAGGCAGTATCCGAGGGTCTAGCAGCTTTCAAGATCGTCTCCTTCATGTGGTAATAGTGCAACCTCATAAGGACATCTCGGGGGACACCATCAGGAGCGTTCCTGGCTTTAGGGAGCCTATGGATGCGGTCGATTAGAAAGTCCACTGAGTGGTACGTAGGGAGGAGTTTGCTAAAGAGGTCAACTGCAAAATCGTTCAAAGCGCTATTAGCGACAGCCTCCGGGACACCTCGCAGCTTTATATTGTTACGTCTCGATCTGTCCTCTATATCAGAGAGTTTGTCCCTGAGCGCCGTGACCTCATTTTGAAGCAGTTCATGAGAAGAGATCAGGTCGTTGTGCGAAGACACCACTTCACCCATTTTTGTTTCTAAGTGGTCAGTGCGGCCACCAATCTCGTCAATAGATCTCTGACATTCCTTCATAGTCGCTCTAAATTCTGACGCAACTTCATCCTTAAATTGCGTTAGGAGATGCTTCATAGTGCCCACCGTAAGCGAATCACTGTCTTCGATGGAACTGGTGGGTACGGTAACATAGGTAGGGGCAGACGCATCCCGGAGTGGCGAGGGCATAGGGACAGTATGCTTAGGGGCATCATTCAACCGTGGGGACATCGCAGCCGAACATCTCGGGAGGTGCTGGGATATCTGCGGTCCTATGAAGTCTGCAGTACAATATGTATTATATATCGAGCACACTGTGTGAGAAATGCATGCAATTACGCCCAGTGGCCACAAGATGGGGCAGTTGTAGTAGAAGAATATACTGCTGAGAAAAAGTCCATTGCTCCACAAATAAAGAAAAGCACAAATCTCTCAGCAGAGACCCCAGGGTGAGATCAAAGGGAGAACAGTGCCAGGGGGCCACCAGTCCCGGTGTAGCCCTAATCCAGAGTCCCCACAACACACAGGCACACCACTACCTCAGAGCAGCTCCTTTGGTGCAGTCCAAAATGGCCACCGCGTCCCCCTGGGCGTCTGTTCCACTGCTGTCCCCCGCTGCCAGGCGTCTCCCCGACCTGCTGCCCCAGGGGGTGTCCACCCTGGGGGTCTGGGGAAGGCTACTGATGGTTCCTGTGACTCTGGTAAGGTCCGCGCAGCTTCCCGGCGCCGCGACCCCGCTATGGAGCTCAAAACGCGGGTACCGGGAGTACGCGAGGCCCGGGCTTCTGGAGGTCCGTAGGCCGCAACCTGCGGGAGCAGTGAGAACTGCTCCCCGGCTCTGCGGCGGTCACTGCTGGGCACAGGAGGTCTACAGGTGGGGAAGGGGAGCCCCCGGAGAGGGTATACAGCGGATAAGTATACAATATGATGGGATTTATAAAGCTGGAGAGAGGAGTGAAGAAGAAACACGTCTGCTCTCTTCTCCAGCCAGGCCACGCCCCCATCCTGATCCATCTCTTAATAATAGCTGGAGCCACGGGTAAAGCTGCTGGAGGGTCATAAAACTAAGGGGAATATGTACTAAGCAGTGATAAAAGTGGAGAAGTGAGCCAGTGGAGAAGTTGACCATTGCAACCAATCAGGATTCATGTAACATTTATAATTTGCATCCTATAAAATTATACAGAGCATCTGATTGGTTGCCATGGGCAACTTCTCCACTGGATCACTTCCCCCACTTTTATCACTGCTTAGTACATGTCCCCCTGAGAGTAAGAGCTGGGCTGATCTTCATAAAGATGAGAAAAGGAACAATAATGCAGAAAGGATAAAAGGGGCGACAAGTGAAGGCTGAGAGGGCTGCGTGCAGCCAAAGGGGTGTCAGATGTCCAATACTTTTAAAGTGATAATTATTTTGTTTTTTAAAATGAGCAAATTCTACAGTATGAAAATAAATCACTTCATTCAATAATATAATAGTATGTTAAATTCGGACTACATTTAGTTCCAGGTAAAAGCAATTAAAATGATTACAATTATTATTTCAACCGCTTCTTACATATTCAAACTGTACTGAGCATCATTTTTAGTCAAATGAGTCATTGCGCACAAATAACATGGTAACTTATATTTGACATCATTTTTTCTAAAAGTGCAACTCTGGGATTTGGGTATGTCACATGATCCATAATTAGAAAATCTGCAAAATGTGTGCCTACATCACATGTAAACTTATTAACTGGATTAACTTGTAGCAATTTTTTGAAGACAATTAAATTAGATGCAATTTACAGCCAAACTTAGAGTACCACCAAATTTAACTTTATTCACAATCTCATAGGGGTCTGGAGCAAGATCGAGCTGCAAAAAGGGTTAGTTGCAGTGCCATTGGCGGCGTCTCCATGCCATTACAGCGGCAACTCACCTCCTTCATGTCTAATTGATTTAACCCCATAGAGGTCACAGTTGCCAACTTGGAAAATTGATCCTCAATGTAGCAACAAAACAAAATTAGAATAATACATATGAATGAACTATGTTATTTATTTACAGGCAGAATGCTCAATAACATTAATCACCCTACGCGTATTATCCGGGGCCTGTCTGTTTAATACGAAGCCCACCTGATCAGGGTTGATAAGAGAAGGGAGAAGTGGACTGATACGGTTGGCAACTAATTTGGCATAAATTTTTAGATCCGTATTTAATAGAGCTATTGGTCTAAAATTTTGGACTGAGGTAGGGTTTTTTCCCGGCTTGGGGATGTCAAAGTCAAAAAAATATTACATAGAGAGAACATACAAACTGCACACATTTAAGTCGCTATACTTGCAAATATGCGCAGCGAGCACAGCAATATATAGTAACACACGCATTTACACGGACATGGCACAGAGATTGATTCGACACTTATTTCATACAGTACATAATTATAATAATATCAAGCACCAGACATCATGGAGATTTAAAATTAGCTAATGAATTAATGTCATGAATGTGTATTATTTGAACCGAACCAGATAAACCCGTCATGTTTACTATTAAAACAAGCAGATTGGGGTGTAGATTAATTTGATACTTGTTGTGAAGTTGTGGGACATTGCAGCGGATAGATATGATTATATGTATAAAAGCTAAAAATCACTTTGTTAGAACAATGCAGTGACCAGGGAACTGAAGATAACCCTTTTGCCAGATTTCAGGGCTGAACCTGATCAGCATATACAAAGCAAGAGAGACCCCTCCCACAGGGACTAGTCAAACAGGCTGGCTAGAGAGAGAGGTGTTCAGTTGCTTGTGGCCTCAGAGAACAGATGTAATGTAGCTACACTCAGAACAAAGCTCTCAGAAGCATGGCTGGATCATCACCAGGCACCTTACAAAGGCTAAGTATCATAATCTCAATATCACATGGCTGATTGGCATAGAATAGTTTAAATATGTGTTTGAGGTAGAGTAGTTGTGAAGTGATTGTTATAGAGTGGTTGGTTTGGAGATACAAATGGCTTAAGGTTAATGAGGCTTGCGCAGCTGTGTGATTGTTGGGTGTTTGTGCTGATACTCTATGAAATCTGTAATGAATTGGAACAGTAGACAATCTGTAGCATAGCATTCCTGGTATACATTTATGGTTGGTGATTTATAACAGATTATAGTAGTTTTACATGATGCATCTTGCTGAAGGTTTGAAGTTAAAGCATACTTCCTTTTGTTACTGTAGTCATGTGCTTGTAGCAATGGCAGGCTGGGATGTGTGGTTACATTGTGATCTGGTGATTCATATAACATGGACTGTAGGCAATAAACGAAGTTTGTTTGGAATGTGAAATTGAATAAGATGGTTCTAGGAAGTTGGATTGGAATGTGGAATAAGATTAGTTGGTTTGTAAGAAATGGCTGCTGCTGGGTGTTTTCCCCTCCCCCTTTCAACCATGTGTTACAGTCTTTGGAATCATGGGAGGTTATTCCCAAAATGGAGTCTAGCTTCTATCCCATGCGGTATTCAGCATTGACTAACTGCACAGCGATTGTCTCTCACATGTGTGGGTTTATCTGCAACCATATTGTCTCTTATTTAATGTTATAAGCCATTCTCTCTCTCCTTCCCCCTTAAACGTAATTGTGTCTTTATTGTATTTTATGTGTAGTAACTTGGTTAGATATTCTATGTTATTTTGGTAGTGTATAGCTTGTATTGTATTATTCTTTTTGAACGTTCATTCTCTCACTAAAGGCGTTAGAACCTTAGACCGGTATTTGATTGTTTATTATAAATGCATAAAGGTTCTCAGAGCGTCATAGTCGCTCATACAGCTTTTAAGCTAACAAGGTTACACTGCATTACATCTACACATTGTCACTGCACAAATGTTTACAGTATAAGTACATTCCTTAAGGTATAGTTAAGGGAGTACCCTTGCGGTACTTTTTGCGCCAATTGCGTACTGTGTTCTTTAACCTTTAACGTGTTTTTAATAGGACAAATATATTCAGCTTTGTCAGGGATGGTGATGATTTGAGCTTCCAGCATCTCTTTGGGAAAGTGCCCAACTTCTGAGGCTTCATTAAACACTGACAAGAGCACCGGGGCCAAACTCGCCTTAAAGGATTTATAGAAACCAGAAGGATAACCATCAGGCCCCGGCGCCTTATCCGCTGGAAGGGAATCAATAGCCTTTTCGACTTCAGCTAAAGTCCAAGGCTCACTAAGGGAGCTACAAGTCTCCGGTGACAGCGAGGGGAGAGTAAAATCGCTCAGAAAATTTTGAATATCAATGCCTGTAGGTTGAAAAGTGGAAGAATCCCCCTTCAAGTTGTATAATTTAGAGTAATAAGATGCAAAGACATTTGCAATCTCGTCAGGGTCGTAGACTCTCACCTCTATCCGAGTGGACAATATGATTTTTTTCTTTAGCTTTCTTACCCCTCAGCTTCCTCGCCAGTAGTCTACCAGCCCGGTTACCATAAACATAGAATTTTTGGTTCAGTCTATGCAGGTTGCATTGGACTTCTGCTAAATAGAAAACATTTACCGCCTCTCTGGCTTCCTTCAATGAATTAAGAAGGGCTTTATCGTGTGGATGTGCCTTGTGAGAACTCTCCAGGGAAGCGACTGCAAGCTCAGCTTGTTCAAATTTTTTACGATATGCCCTTTTAAGTTTAGCCGCTGTTTGAATCACTGTCCCTCGTCTTACTGCTTTGAGAGCACACCAGAATGTGAAGATAGATGTCTCCCGAGGAGAGTTCTCAGAAAGGTAATAGTCCATGGTTGTTTGGATAGCCTGTGCGGTCTCCGGCTGAAGAAGACTTAGTTTACCTAAACGCCAGGGGGCCGGGGTAACCTTTCTACTATTAATATCCCATTCGATGAATAATGGGGAGTGATCCGACCAAGACATCGGGAGAATGGAAATTTTACGGATGGACTGTAAAGTCCACTTATCTGCTAAAGCTAGGTCTATTCTAGAATAAGAGACATGTACTGGGGAATAAAATGTGTAATCTCTGTCCATTGGGTGCTTAACGCGCCAAAGGTCTAAAAGATCATATTCCGCCAATAACTGGCTAAAGCCCTTTGCATTCCTATGGAGCTGACTGGAGAGTGAGGGCCGCTTGCCAGAATTGTCAACTAAAGGGTCCAGGGTCAAGTTAAAGTCCCCCAATAAGAGTAAAGCACCCTTGGCCAATTGTTGCACCTTAGCACAGAATTCCTGCAAAATGCTAGTTGCTTAGTGTTAGGAGCATAGCCAGAAACTATTGTCACCTCTTTATTTTCGAGAGTACCAACCAGAATTAGAATTCTCCCCTCGGGGTCGCAGTATTGCGATGTGAGGGAAAATGCGCAATGCTGAGATACCAAGATTGCCACTCCCACCTTCTTCGCTGGTCCGTTGGCCAAATAGCAATGGGGAAATCTCCCATTAGTAAACCGTGGAGGGGCAGATTTAATAAAATGAGTCGCTTGGACGGCTATGATTTGGGCTTTAAGTTTATGGAAATAATAATTATTATTAAATTATTACATTTTATTTATAAGGTGCCACATGTGTTTCGCAGCGCCGTACAAAGGACAGTACAGGGGACAAAACATTGCATTACAGTAAATAAATAACAGAAATAGAGTACAGGTAACAGAGCACCACACATTCTCAAGACATAATACAGCTAAGATGTAAGTATTGAGGGAGTGATCATCGTACTACTAGAGGCTGGTGGCCATAGATGGAGATGAGCCTTTACTAGCAGGATAAAGATGGTCGTTGAGTAGGGGAGAGCTGTGAGTGAAATGTGTTGAGACGAGGGCTTAGATAACAAGAGGAAAGAGGGCCCTGTTCTGAAGAGCTAACAATCTAATGGGGAGGGGTGACAGACAGATGACAAGAGGTGCAGGCAAGTGGGAGGTAGTCCGATGGCAGTATGCAAGCAAAGCTGAGATGTTCACGGCATGAGGCAGGGGGGTGGAGGCGCGGCTTCAGCACTGGGTTATGCATCGGGAGGGTATGCTTTGATGAATAGGTGGGTTTTTAGTGCCCGTTTGAAGCTTTGCAAGGTTGGGGAGAGTCTAATGGAGCGGGGGAGTGCGTTCCACTGAAGGGGTGCAGCACGGGTAAAATCCTGAACTCGTGCATGGGAAGCAGTGACCAGGGCGGTGGAGAGGCGACGGTCATTAGTCGACCGTAGGGGGCGGGAGGGAGTATGAAGGGAAAGGAGGTTGGAGATGTAGGGAGCAGTGGAATTAGAGATGGCCTTGTATGTGAGGGTGAGGAGTTTGAAGAGGATTCTGTAGGGGAATGGGAGCCAGTGTAGATTTTGTTGAAGGGGAGTGGCAGATGTGGTGCGGCGGGAGAGGAAGATAAGCCTAGCTGCGGAGTTCAGGACAGATTGGAGGGGAGCAAGATTGGAGCAAGCGAGGCCAGTGAGGAGGACATTGCAGTAGTCAAGTCGTGAGATGACCAGTGAGTGGATGATGAGTTTAGTTGCACTCTGGGAGAGATATGGCCTGATACGAGCAATGTTGCATAGCTGGAAACGACAGAATTGTGCCAGAGCTTGGATGTGGGGTGCAAATTAAGTGCCATCCTCCTCTTATGTGGGGAATTAAGACCCTTTGCATTTATAGAGACAATGTTAACCATACTGTAAAGATATCGAGGATTGCATAGCTATCATCAACCAACTGGCATGTAGAAAGTGTGTGTAGCAATTTCCGGACAGTAGGAGAGGAAAAGAAAGGATAGAGAAAAGAAGATTAACAGGAAAAGGAAACATAACATTAACCCCACGCGGGGGCACAGTTGGATGCCTAACCATCTACCCGCACCCGAACTAAAATTAAACCAGGTACAGTTCCTCGGCACTCCATCTCTGGTCCCACCGCCAGCTGCCGGGACTAAAAGAAACTCGGGTAGAATTCCCAGCTGACAAAGGAACTGGTGCAACATAGGAAACATGAAATGACAAACCGTGTAGAAAAACATGAAATCAATGCAAACGTAGTAAAGCAGACAATACTTAAAGATCTGCAGCCGACGAGGCCCAGTCCCGCTGAAGGCCCCGTTCGGGGGAGGTGTGTGTAGAAGAGCTTGCAGAGAACCATGATGCTAGGATCTTTTTACCCTCCTCGACGTTCGTTATGACAACAGTAGAACCTTCTCAAGAAATAAGCAACTTAGTAGGAAATCCCCATCTGTATAGAATGTTCTCTTTACGTAACACAGATGTGATGGTTTAAAGAGAGCGCCTTTTCGCTAGAGTAGCAGGGGACAGGTCTCCGAATATCTGAAGTGAGCCCAGAGCCTCTGAGGCAGTATCCGAGGGTCTAGCAGCTTTCAAGATCGTCTCCTTCATGTGGTAATAGTGCAACCTCATAAGGACATCTCGGGGGACACCATCAGGAGCGTTCCTGGCTTTAGGGAGCCTATGGATGCGGTCGATTAGAAAGTCCACTGAGTGGTACGTAGGGAGGAGTTTGCTAAAGAGGTCAACTGCAAAATCGTTCAAAGCGCTATTAGCGACAGCCTCCGGGACACCTCGCAGCTTTATATTGTTACGTCTCGATCTGTCCTCTATATCAGAGAGTTTGTCCCTGAGCGCCGTGACCTCATTTTGAAGCAGTTCATGAGAAGAGATCAGGTCGTTGTGCGAAGACACCACTTCACCCATTTTTGTTTCTAAGTGGTCAGTGCGGCCACCAATCTCGTCAATAGATCTCTGACATTCCTTCATAGTCGCTCTAAATTCTGACGCAACTTCATCCTTAAATTGCGTTAGGAGATGCTTCATAGTGCCCACCGTAAGCGAATCACTGTCTTCGATGGAACTGGTGGGTACGGTAACATAGGTAGGGGCAGACGCATCCCGGAGTGGCGAGGGCATAGGGACAGTATGCTTAGGGGCATCATTCAACCGTGGGGACATCGCAGCCGAACATCTCGGGAGGTGCTGGGATATCTGCGGTCCTATGAAGTCTGCAGTACAATATGTATTATATATCGAGCACACTGTGTGAGAAATGCATGCAATTACGCCCAGTGGCCACAAGATGGGGCAGTTGTAGTAGAAGAATATACTGCTGAGAAAAAGTCCATTGCTCCACAAATAAAGAAAAGCACAAATCTCTCAGCAGAGACCCCAGGGTGAGATCAAAGGGAGAACAGTGCCAGGGGGCCACCAGTCCCGGTGTAGCCCTAATCCAGAGTCCCCACAACACACAGGCACACCACTACCTCAGAGCAGCTCCTTTGGTGCAGTCCAAAATGGCCACCGCGTCCCCCTGGGCGTCTGTTCCACTGCTGTCCCCCGCTGCCAGGCGTCTCCCCGACCTGCTGCCCCAGGGGGTGTCCACCCTGGGGGTCTGGGGAAGGCTACTGATGGTTCCTGTGACTCTGGTAAGGTCCGCGCAGCTTCCCGGCGCCGCGACCCCGCTATGGAGCTCAAAACGCGGGTACCGGGAGTACGCGAGGCCCGGGCTTCTGGAGGTCCGTAGGCCGCAACCTGCGGGAGCAGTGAGAACTGCTCCCCGGCTCTGCGGCGGTCACTGCTGGGCACAGGAGGTCTACAGGTGGGGAAGGGGAGCCCCCGGAGAGGGTATACAGCGGATAAGTATACAATATGATGGGATTTATAAAGCTGGAGAGAGGAGTGAAGAAGAAACACGTCTGCTCTCTTCTCCAGCCAGGCCACGCCCCCATCCTGATCCATCTCTTAATAATAGCTGGAGCCACGGGTAAAGCTGCTGGAGGGTCATAAAACTAAGGGGAATATGTACTAAGCAGTGATAAAAGTGGAGAAGTGAGCCAGTGGAGAAGTTGACCATTGCAACCAATCAGGATTAATGTAACATTTATAATTTGCATCCTATAAAATTATACAGAGCATCTGATTGGTTGCCATGGGCAACTTCTCCACTGGATCACTTCCCCCACTTTTATCACTGCTTAGTACATGTCCCCCTGAGAGTAAGAGCTGGGCTGATCTTCATAAAGATGAGAAAAGGAACAATAATGCAGAAAGGATAAAAGGGGCGACAAGTGAAGGCTGAGAGGGCTGCGTGCAGCCAAAGGGGTGTCAGATGTCCAATACTTTTAAAGTGATAATTATTTTGTTTTTTAAAATGAGCAAATTCTACAGTATGAAAATAAATCACTTCATTCAATAATATAATAGTATGTTAAATTCGGACTACATTTAGTTCCAGGTAAAAGCAATTAAAATGATTACAATTATTATTTCAACCGCTTCTTACATATTCAAACTGTACTGAGCATCATTTTTAGTCAAATGAGTCATTGCGCACAAATAACATGGTAACTTATATTTGACATCATTTTTTCTAAAAGTGCAACTCTGGGATTTGGGTATGTCACATGATCCATAATTAGAAAATCTGCAAAATGTGTGCCTACATCACATGTAAACTTATTAACTGGATTAACTTGTAGCAATTTTTTGAAGACAATTAAATTAGATGCAATTTACAGCCAAACTTAGAGTACCACCAAATTTAACTTTATTCACAATCTCATAGGGGTCTGGAGCAAGATCGAGCTGCAAAAAGGGTTAGTTGCAGTGCCATTGGCGGCGTCTCCATGCCATTACAGCGGCAACTCACCTCCTTCATGTCTAATT
This sequence comes from Pseudophryne corroboree, assembly GCF_028390025.1. Taxonomy (NCBI): domain Eukaryota; kingdom Metazoa; phylum Chordata; class Amphibia; order Anura; family Myobatrachidae; genus Pseudophryne; species Pseudophryne corroboree. The sequence continues at coordinate 591,936,960 of NC_086449.1, read as the reverse complement.
GATTTAACCCCATAGAGGTCACAGTTGCCAACTTGGAAAATTGATCCTCAATGTAGCAACAAAACAAAATTAGAATAATACATATGAATGAACTATGTTATTTATTTACAGGCAGAATGCTCAATAACATTAATCACCCTACGCGTATTATCCGGGGCCTGTCTGTTTAATACGAAGCCCACCTGATCAGGGTTGATAAGAGAAGGGAGAAGTGGACTGATACGGTTGGCAACTAATTTGGCATAAATTTTTAGATCCGTATTTAATAGAGCTATTGGTCTAAAATTTTGGACTGAGGTAGGGTTTTTTCCCGGCTTGGGGATGTCAAAGTCAAAAAAATATTACATAGAGAGAACATACAAACTGCACACATTTAAGTCGCTATACTTGCAAATATGCGCAGCGAGCACAGCAATATATAGTAACACACGCATTTACACGGACATGGCACAGAGATGGATTCGACACTTATTTCATACAGTACATAATTATAATAATATCAAGCACCAGACATCATGGAGATTTAAAATTAGCTAATGAATTAATGTCATGAATGTGTATTATTTGAACCGAACCAGATAAACCCGTCATGTTTACTATTAAAACAAGCAGATTGGGGTGTAGATTAATTTGATACTTGTTGTGAAGTTGTGGGACATTGCAGCGGATAGATATGATTATATGTATAAAAGCTAAAAATCACTTTGTTAGAACAATGCAGTGACCAGGGAACTGAAGATAACCCTTTTGCCAGATTTCAGGGCTGAACCTGATCAGCATATACAAAGCAAGAGAGACCCCTCCCACAGGGACTAGTCAAACAGGCTGGCTAGAGAGAGAGGTGTTCAGTTGCTTGTGGCCTCAGAGAACAGATGTAATGTAGCTACACTCAGAACAAAGCTCTCAGAAGCATGGCTGGATCATCACCAGGCACCTTACAAAGGCTAAGTATCATAATCTCAATATCACATGGCTGATTGGCATAGAATAGTTTAAATATGTGTTTGAGGTAGAGTAGTTGTGAAGTGATTGTTATAGAGTGGTTGGTTTGGAGATACAAATGGCTTAAGGTTAATGAGGCTTGCGCAGCTGTGTGATTGTTGGGTGTTTGTGCTGATACTCTATGAAATCTGTAATGAATTGGAACAGTAGACAATCTGTAGCATAGCATTCCTGGTATACATTTATGGTTGGTGATTTATAACAGATTATAGTAGTTTTACATGATGCATCTTGCTGAAGGTTTGAAGTTAAAGCATACTTCCTTTTGTTACTGTAGTCATGTGCTTGTAGCAATGGCAGGCTGGGATGTGTGGTTACATTGTGATCTGGTGATTCATATAACATGGACTGTAGGCAATAAACGAAGTTTGTTTGGAATGTGAAATTGAATAAGATGGTTCTAGGAAGTTGGATTGGAATGTGGAATAAGATTAGTTGGTTTGTAAGAAATGGCTGCTGCTGGGTGTTTTCCCCTCCCCCTTTCAACCATGTGTTACAGTCTTTGGAATCATGGGAGGTTATTCCCAAAATGGAGTCTAGCTTCTATCCCATGCGGTATTCAGCATTGACTAACTGCACAGCGATTGTCTCTCACATGTGTGGGTTTATCTGCAACCATATTGTCTCTTATTTAATGTTATAAGCCATTCTCTCTCTCCTTCCCCCTTAAACGTAATTGTGTCTTTATTGTATTTTATGTGTAGTAACTTGGTTAGATATTCTATGTTATTTTGGTAGTGTATAGCTTGTATTGTATTATTCTTTTTGAACGTTCATTCTCTCACTAAAGGCGTTAGAACCTTAGACCGGTATTTGATTGTTTATTATAAATGCATAAAGGTTCTCAGAGCGTCATAGTCGCTCATACAGCTTTTAAGCTAACAAGGTTACACTGCATTACATCTACACATTGTCACTGCACAAATGTTTACAGTATAAGTACATTCCTTAAGGTATAGTTAAGGGAGTACCCTTGCGGTACTTTTTGCGCCAATTGCGTACTGTGTTCTTTAACCTTTAACGTGTTTTTAATAGGACAAATATATTCAGCTTTGTCAGGGATGGTGATGATTTGAGCTTCCAGCATCTCTTTGGGAAAGTGCCCAACTTCTGAGGCTTCATTAAACACTGACAAGAGCACCGGGGCCAAACTCGCCTTAAAGGATTTATAGAAACCAGAAGGATAACCATCAGGCCCCGGCGCCTTATCCGCTGGAAGGGAATCAATAGCCTTTTCGACTTCAGCTAAAGTCCAAGGCTCACTAAGGGAGCTACAAGTCTCCGGTGACAGCGAGGGGAGAGTAAAATCGCTCAGAAAATTTTGAATATCAATGCCTGTAGGTTGAAAAGTGGAAGAATCCCCCTTCAAGTTGTATAATTTAGAGTAATAAGATGCAAAGACATTTGCAATCTCGTCAGGGTCGTAGACTCTCACCTCTATCCGAGTGGACAATATGATTTTTTTCTTTAGCTTTCTTACCCCTCAGCTTCCTCGCCAGTAGTCTACCAGCCCGGTTACCATAAACATAGAATTTTTGGTTCAGTCTATGCAGGTTGCATTGGACTTCTGCTAAATAGAAAACATTTACCGCCTCTCTGGCTTCCTTCAATGAATTAAGAAGGGCTTTATCGTGTGGATGTGCCTTGTGAGAACTCTCCAGGGAAGCGACTGCAAGCTCAGCTTGTTCAAATTTTTTACGATATGCCCTTTTAAGTTTAGCCGCTGTTTGAATCACTGTCCCTCGTCTTACTGCTTTGAGAGCACACCAGAATGTGAAGATAGATGTCTCCCGAGGAGAGTTCTCAGAAAGGTAATAGTCCATGGTTGTTTGGATAGCCTGTGCGGTCTCCGGCTGAAGAAGACTTAGTTTACCTAAACGCCAGGGGGCCGGGGTAACCTTTCTACTATTAATATCCCATTCGATGAATAATGGGGAGTGATCCGACCAAGACATCGGGAGAATGGAAATTTTACGGATGGACTGTAAAGTCCACTTATCTGCTAAAGCTAGGTCTATTCTAGAATAAGAGACATGTACTGGGGAATAAAATGTGTAATCTCTGTCCATTGGGTGCTTAACGCGCCAAAGGTCTAAAAGATCATATTCCGCCAATAACTGGCTAAAGCCCTTTGCATTCCTATGGAGCTGACTGGAGAGTGAGGGCCGCTTGCCAGAATTGTCAACTAAAGGGTCCAGGGTCAAGTTAAAGTCCCCCAATAAGAGTAAAGCACCCTTGGCCAATTGTTGCACCTTAGCACAGAATTCCTGCAAAATGCTAGTTGCTTAGTGTTAGGAGCATAGCCAGAAACTATTGTCACCTCTTTATTTTCGAGAGTACCAACCAGAATTAGAATTCTCCCCTCGGGGTCGCAGTATTGCGATGTGAGGGAAAATGCGCAATGCTGAGATACCAAGATTGCCACTCCCACCTTCTTCGCTGGTCCGTTGGCCAAATAGCAATGGGGAAATCTCCCATTAGTAAACCGTGGAGGGGCAGATTTAATAAAATGAGTCGCTTGGACGGCTATGATTTGGGCTTTAAGTTTATGGAAATAATAATTATTATTAAATTATTACATTTTATTTATAAGGTGCCACATGTGTTTCGCAGCGCCGTACAAAGGACAGTACAGGGGACAAAACATTGCATTACAGTAAATAAATAACAGAAATAGAGTACAGGTAACAGAGCACCACACATTCTCAAGACATAATACAGCTAAGATGTAAGTATTGAGGGAGTGATCATCGTACTACTAGAGGCTGGTGGCCATAGATGGAGATGAGCCTTTACTAGCAGGATAAAGATGGTCGTTGAGTAGGGGAGAGCTGTGAGTGAAATGTGTTGAGACGAGGGCTTAGATAACAAGAGGAAAGAGGGCCCTGTTCTGAAGAGCTAACAATCTAATGGGGAGGGGTGACAGACAGATGACAAGAGGTGCAGGCAAGTGGGAGGTAGTCCGATGGCAGTATGCAAGCAAAGCTGAGATGTTCACGGCATGAGGCAGGGGGGTGGAGGCGCGGCTTCAGCACTGGGTTATGCATCGGGAGGGTATGCTTTGATGAATAGGTGGGTTTTTAGTGCCCGTTTGAAGCTTTGCAAGGTTGGGGAGAGTCTAATGGAGCGGGGGAGTGCGTTCCACTGAAGGGGTGCAGCACGGGTAAAATCCTGAACTCGTGCATGGGAAGCAGTGACCAGGGCGGTGGAGAGGCGACGGTCATTAGTCGACCGTAGGGGGCGGGAGGGAGTATGAAGGGAAAGGAGGTTGGAGATGTAGGGAGCAGTGGAATTAGAGATGGCCTTGTATGTGAGGGTGAGGAGTTTGAAGAGGATTCTGTAGGGGAATGGGAGCCAGTGTAGATTTTGTTGAAGGGGAGTGGCAGATGTGGTGCGGCGGGAGAGGAAGATAAGCCTAGCTGCGGAGTTCAGGACAGATTGGAGGGGAGCAAGATTGGAGCAAGCGAGGCCAGTGAGGAGGACATTGCAGTAGTCAAGTCGTGAGATGACCAGTGAGTGGATGATGAGTTTAGTTGCACTCTGGGAGAGATATGGCCTGATACGAGCAATGTTGCATAGCTGGAAACGACAGAATTGTGCCAGAGCTTGGATGTGGGGTGCAAATTAAGTGCCATCCTCCTCTTATGTGGGGAATTAAGACCCTTTGCATTTATAGAGACAATGTTAACCATACTGTAAAGATATCGAGGATTGCATAGCTATCATCAACCAACTGGCATGTAGAAAGTGTGTGTAGCAATTTCCGGACAGTAGGAGAGGAAAAGAAAGGATAGAGAAAAGAAGATTAACAGGAAAAGGAAACATAACATTAACCCCACGCGGGGGCACAGTTGGATGCCTAACCATCTACCCGCACCCGAACTAAAATTAAACCAGGTACAGTTCCTCGGCACTCCATCTCTGGTCCCACCGCCAGCTGCCGGGACTAAAAGAAACTCGGGTAGAATTCCCAGCTGACAAAGGAACTGGTGCAACATAGGAAACATGAAATGACAAACCGTGTAGAAAAACATGAAATCAATGCAAACGTAGTAAAGCAGACAATACTTAAAGATCTGCAGCCGACGAGGCCCAGTCCCGCTGAAGGCCCCGTTCGGGGGAGGTGTGTGTAGAAGAGCTTGCAGAGAACCATGATGCTAGGATCTTTTTACCCTCCTCGACGTTCGTTATGACAACAGTAGAACCTTCTCAAGAAATAAGCAACTTAGTAGGAAATCCCCATCTGTATAGAATGTTCTCTTTACGTAACACAGATGTGATGGTTTAAAGAGAGCGCCTTTTCGCTAGAGTAGCAGGGGACAGGTCTCCGAATATCTGAAGTGAGCCCAGAGCCTCTGAGGCAGTATCCGAGGGTCTAGCAGCTTTCAAGATCGTCTCCTTCATGTGGTAATAGTGCAACCTCATAAGGACATCTCGGGGGACACCATCAGGAGCGTTCCTGGCTTTAGGGAGCCTATGGATGCGGTCGATTAGAAAGTCCACTGAGTGGTACGTAGGGAGGAGTTTGCTAAAGAGGTCAACTGCAAAATCGTTCAAAGCGCTATTAGCGACAGCCTCCGGGACACCTCGCAGCTTTATATTGTTACGTCTCGATCTGTCCTCTATATCAGAGAGTTTGTCCCTGAGCGCCGTGACCTCATTTTGAAGCAGTTCATGAGAAGAGATCAGGTCGTTGTGCGAAGACACCACTTCACCCATTTTTGTTTCTAAGTGGTCAGTGCGGCCACCAATCTCGTCAATAGATCTCTGACATTCCTTCATAGTCGCTCTAAATTCTGACGCAACTTCATCCTTAAATTGCGTTAGGAGATGCTTCATAGTGCCCACCGTAAGCGAATCACTGTCTTCGATGGAACTGGTGGGTACGGTAACATAGGTAGGGGCAGACGCATCCCGGAGTGGCGAGGGCATAGGGACAGTATGCTTAGGGGCATCATTCAACCGTGGGGACATCGCAGCCGAACATCTCGGGAGGTGCTGGGATATCTGCGGTCCTATGAAGTCTGCAGTACAATATGTATTATATATCGAGCACACTGTGTGAGAAATGCATGCAATTACGCCCAGTGGCCACAAGATGGGGCAGTTGTAGTAGAAGAATATACTGCTGAGAAAAAGTCCATTGCTCCACAAATAAAGAAAAGCACAAATCTCTCAGCAGAGACCCCAGGGTGAGATCAAAGGGAGAACAGTGCCAGGGGGCCACCAGTCCCGGTGTAGCCCTAATCCAGAGTCCCCACAACACACAGGCACACCACTACCTCAGAGCAGCTCCTTTGGTGCAGTCCAAAATGGCCACCGCGTCCCCCTGGGCGTCTGTTCCACTGCTGTCCCCCGCTGCCAGGCGTCTCCCCGACCTGCTGCCCCAGGGGGTGTCCACCCTGGGGGTCTGGGGAAGGCTACTGATGGTTCCTGTGACTCTGGTAAGGTCCGCGCAGCTTCCCGGCGCCGCGACCCCGCTATGGAGCTCAAAACGCGGGTACCGGGAGTACGCGAGGCCCGGGCTTCTGGAGGTCCGTAGGCCGCAACCTGCGGGAGCAGTGAGAACTGCTCCCCGGCTCTGCGGCGGTCACTGCTGGGCACAGGAGGTCTACAGGTGGGGAAGGGGAGCCCCCGGAGAGGGTATACAGCGGATAAGTATACAATATGATGGGATTTATAAAGCTGGAGAGAGGAGTGAAGAAGAAACACGTCTGCTCTCTTCTCCAGCCAGGCCACGCCCCCATCCTGATCCATCTCTTAATAATAGCTGGAGCCACGGGTAAAGCTGCTGGAGGGTCATAAAACTAAGGGGAATATGTACTAAGCAGTGATAAAAGTGGAGAAGTGAGCCAGTGGAGAAGTTGACCATTGCAACCAATCAGGATTAATGTAACATTTATAATTTGCATCCTATAAAATTATACAGAGCATCTGATTGGTTGCCATGGGCAACTTCTCCACTGGATCACTTCCCCCACTTTTATCACTGCTTAGTACATGTCCCCCTGAGAGTAAGAGCTGGGCTGATCTTCATAAAGATGAGAAAAGGAACAATAATGCAGAAAGGATAAAAGGGGCGACAAGTGAAGGCTGAGAGGGCTGCGTGCAGCCAAAGGGGTGTCAGATGTCCAATACTTTTAAAGTGATAATTATTTTGTTTTTTAAAATGAGCAAATTCTACAGTATGAAAATAAATCACTTCATTCAATAATATAATAGTATGTTAAATTCGGACTACATTTAGTTCCAGGTAAAAGCAATTAAAATGATTACAATTATTATTTCAACCGCTTCTTACATATTCAAACTGTACTGAGCATCATTTTTAGTCAAATGAGTCATTGCGCACAAATAACATGGTAACTTATATTTGACATCATTTTTTCTAAAAGTGCAACTCTGGGATTTGGGTATGTCACATGATCCATAATTAGAAAATCTGCAAAATGTGTGCCTACATCACATGTAAACTTATTAACTGGATTAACTTGTAGCAATTTTTTGAAGACAATTAAATTAGATGCAATTTACAGCCAAACTTAGAGTACCACCAAATTTAACTTTATTCACAATCTCATAGGGGTCTGGAGCAAGATCGAGCTGCAAAAAGGGTTAGTTGCAGTGCCATTGGCGGCGTCTCCATGCCATTACAGCGGCAACTCACCTCCTTCATGTCTAATTGATTTAACCCCATAGAGGTCACAGTTGCCAACTTGGAAAATTGATCCTCAATGTAGCAACAAAACAAAATTAGAATAATACATATGAATGAACTATGTTATTTATTTACAGGCAGAATGCTCAATAACATTAATCACCCTACGCGTATTATCCGGGGCCTGTCTGTTTAATACGAAGCCCACCTGATCAGGGTTGATAAGAGAAGGGAGAAGTGGACTGATACGGTTGGCAACTAATTTGGCATAAATTTTTAGATCCGTATTTAATAGAGCTATTGGTCTAAAATTTTGGACTGAGGTAGGGTTTTTTCCCGGCTTGGGGATGTCAAAGTCAAAAAAATATTACATAGAGAGAACATACAAACTGCACACATTTAAGTCGCTATACTTGCAAATATGCGCAGCGAGCACAGCAATATATAGTAACACACGCATTTACACGGACATGGCACAGAGATTGATTCGACACTTATTTCATACAGTACATAATTATAATAATATCAAGCACCAGACATCATGGAGATTTAAAATTAGCTAATGAATTAATGTCATGAATGTGTATTATTTGAACCGAACCAGATAAACCCGTCATGTTTACTATTAAAACAAGCAGATTGGGGTGTAGATTAATTTGATACTTGTTGTGAAGTTGTGGGACATTGCAGCGGATAGATATGATTATATGTATAAAAGCTAAAAATCACTTTGTTAGAACAATGCAGTGACCAGGGAACTGAAGATAACCCTTTTGCCAGATTTCAGGGCTGAACCTGATCAGCATATACAAAGCAAGAGAGACCCCTCCCACAGGGACTAGTCAAACAGGCTGGCTAGAGAGAGAGGTGTTCAGTTGCTTGTGGCCTCAGAGAACAGATGTAATGTAGCTACACTCAGAACAAAGCTCTCAGAAGCATGGCTGGATCATCACCAGGCACCTTACAAAGGCTAAGTATCATAATCTCAATATCACATGGCTGATTGGCATAGAATAGTTTAAATATGTGTTTGAGGTAGAGTAGTTGTGAAGTGATTGTTATAGAGTGGTTGGTTTGGAGATACAAATGGCTTAAGGTTAATGAGGCTTGCGCAGCTGTGTGATTGTTGGGTGTTTGTGCTGATACTCTATGAAATCTGTAATGAATTGGAACAGTAGACAATCTGTAGCATAGCATTCCTGGTATACATTTATGGTTGGTGATTTATAACAGATTATAGTAGTTTTACATGATGCATCTTGCTGAAGGTTTGAAGTTAAAGCATACTTCCTTTTGTTACTGTAGTCATGTGCTTGTAGCAATGGCAGGCTGGGATGTGTGGTTACATTGTGATCTGGTGATTCATATAACATGGACTGTAGGCAATAAACGAAGTTTGTTTGGAATGTGAAATTGAATAAGATGGTTCTAGGAAGTTGGATTGGAATGTGGAATAAGATTAGTTGGTTTGTAAGAAATGGCTGCTGCTGGGTGTTTTCCCCTCCCCCTTTCAACCATGTGTTACAGTCTTTGGAATCATGGGAGGTTATTCCCAAAATGGAGTCTAGCTTCTATCCCATGCGGTATTCAGCATTGACTAACTGCACAGCGATTGTCTCTCACATGTGTGGGTTTATCTGCAACCATATTGTCTCTTATTTAATGTTATAAGCCATTCTCTCTCTCCTTCCCCCTTAAACGTAATTGTGTCTTTATTGTATTTTATGTGTAGTAACTTGGTTAGATATTCTATGTTATTTTGGTAGTGTATAGCTTGTATTGTATTATTCTTTTTGAACGTTCATTCTCTCACTAAAGGCGTTAGAACCTTAGACCGGTATTTGATTGTTTATTATAAATGCATAAAGGTTCTCAGAGCGTCATAGTCGCTCATACAGCTTTTAAGCTAACAAGGTTACACTGCATTACATCTACACATTGTCACTGCACAAATGTTTACAGTATAAGTACATTCCTTAAGGTATAGTTAAGGGAGTACCCTTGCGGTACTTTTTGCGCCAATTGCGTACTGTGTTCTTTAACCTTTAACGTGTTTTTAATAGGACAAATATATTCAGCTTTGTCAGGGATGGTGATGATTTGAGCTTCCAGCATCTCTTTGGGAAAGTGCCCAACTTCTGAGGCTTCATTAAACACTGACAAGAGCACCGGGGCCAAACTCGCCTTAAAGGATTTATAGAAACCAGAAGGATAACCATCAGGCCCCGGCGCCTTATCCGCTGGAAGGGAATCAATAGCCTTTTCGACTTCAGCTAAAGTCCAAGGCTCACTAAGGGAGCTACAAGTCTCCGGTGACAGCGAGGGGAGAGTAAAATCGCTCAGAAAATTTTGAATATCAATGCCTGTAGGTTGAAAAGTGGAAGAATCCCCCTTCAAGTTGTATAATTTAGAGTAATAAGATGCAAAGACATTTGCAATCTCGTCAGGGTCGTAGACTCTCACCTCTATCCGAGTGGACAATATGATTTTTTTCTTTAGCTTTCTTACCCCTCAGCTTCCTCGCCAGTAGTCTACCAGCCCGGTTACCATAAACATAGAATTTTTGGTTCAGTCTATGCAGGTTGCATTGGACTTCTGCTAAATAGAAAACATTTACCGCCTCTCTGGCTTCCTTCAATGAATTAAGAAGGGCTTTATCGTGTGGATGTGCCTTGTGAGAACTCTCCAGGGAAGCGACTGCAAGCTCAGCTTGTTCAAATTTTTTACGATATGCCCTTTTAAGTTTAGCCGCTGTTTGAATCACTGTCCCTCGTCTTACTGCTTTGAGAGCACACCAGAATGTGAAGATAGATGTCTCCCGAGGAGAGTTCTCAGAAAGGTAATAGTCCATGGTTGTTTGGATAGCCTGTGCGGTCTCCGGCTGAAGAAGACTTAGTTTACCTAAACGCCAGGGGGCCGGGGTAACCTTTCTACTATTAATATCCCATTCGATGAATAATGGGGAGTGATCCGACCAAGACATCGGGAGAATGGAAATTTTACGGATGGACTGTAAAGTCCACTTATCTGCTAAAGCTAGGTCTATTCTAGAATAAGAGACATGTACTGGGGAATAAAATGTGTAATCTCTGTCCATTGGGTGCTTAACGCGCCAAAGGTCTAAAAGATCATATTCCGCCAATAACTGGCTAAAGCCCTTTGCATTCCTATGGAGCTGACTGGAGAGTGAGGGCCGCTTGCCAGAATTGTCAACTAAAGGGTCCAGGTCAAGTTAAAGTCCC